>NW_006408706.1:2540397-2541836 GCF_000296735.1 Chrysochloris asiatica
TACCTTTACAATTGTGGCTGTCGAAGTTAGTCATGATAACAATTATTAACTGTTGAATCATACGAATCTTATCCCCATCTCTTTTCACCAGACCCATCTAGACAAGATGAAAAATAATCAGTGGGGACTCTTTCTTTCCCCTTATACTCTTAAACTAAACTCCCTCTTGACAACTTGTAAGCCAGTCACTTTATTTATTGCCCTCTCATTTTGGGAAGCCAATGTCTAAGTTGCCCGTCCCTATCTACCCTGTGTACAGAGGGGATAGCATTAATACTTGATGTGAAGACTCCTTCCCTCTCTGTTGGTATTTAGAGTAACTACCTCTCTGAGTATAGGTCAGGTTCATCAAATTGTAGCAATATACGCTTGTTTCCTTTATCAAAGAATTTTTTTTTTTTGTAGTTATCTTCCTCTAGTCGAGTTCTGATTATCGAGCCATCGAGGCTAGTTCAAATGGGTACTGTCTGCAAATTTGGGTATTCTTGTGCATCTCCCCTCACTTCATATCAGCTGGATGCTTCACTCTCAGTTCTAGCCCTCTGTGGCTATGTCTTTGTCCGTGGGTTCAAGTGTCCTCAGGTCTCACCACACTTTGGACCAACCAGCCCTTCCTCTTCTCTTTCTCATCTCTAGGTCAACAGGAGTCAATGGACTGTGGTTGAACTCAGCCCATTTCTTCATTGCTGCCTTTCCCCCTCTTCCACTCACCAGGAGACCAATGTGGTTGCTAGCAAGCTTACATGATTGTTTGTGTGTTCTCTTTGAGTTTTAGTCTTAGAGGCGAGTTTGTCCTGAAGGAACTTGATTGCGTGCCTTGATGGATTCCTGGAGAACAGTTTGCTTATTCTTGTAGTAGCCGGTCATGCTGACATTTTTGTTTTGTTTTTTTTTTCCTGATGATCTTTCTTTGAAGATGTATCTTCTGTCACTGTAGCTGTTCTAGGCTGGTCTGCTTGTCCTTTCTAGTGGGAATGTCCCACCTCAAAAAGTTCTGGATGGGACTCAGGATTCTCTACCTAAGGTCCTATACTCTGTAAAGGCTTTGCGCGAGGCCAATTTCACTAGACAAGTTCTTGAACCCCTTTTAGGTATTCCAATCAGTTATAAGGTCATCAATTTTTAAATTGTTTTAAGCACTATACTTTCAAACAAAGGAAAGAGATTTCATCTTCATGTTTCATTTTAATCTTGTAATGTGGAATTTGGCTCATATTAAGGAATTCTAAAAAAAACTATGTATTTTGAAAGAGCATTTCAAGACTGATCCTGAAATATAATGCTGTCAATGAGAGGAAAATATCCATACACCTACAAGAAAGACCAGTAAATACTACTATCATTCAAATGTATACTCCATGGAGCGAGCGTGCCTGAGGGACCCAGCATTCACCGAAGACCCACCTGAAAGAGGGATGCCATCTGCATTTCCATTGAGG
>NW_006408706.1:2543096-2554143 GCF_000296735.1 Chrysochloris asiatica
ACAAGCTATATGAATGGTTGAATGTGAAGCCGATGATGTGCCCTGTAAACTTTCACTCAATGCAAAATAAAAACATTTAATAAAAAAAAAAAAAATGTATACTCCACCTACTAAAGTCAAAGACAAACAAATTGAAGATTTTAATGCACTGTTGCAGTCTGAAATTTAAAAGACACATGCACTTGGAATGACAAAATTGGAAACAAAGGAGTTGGAAAATACAAACTTGTTAATAGAAATGATGCTGGCGATCACATTATAGAAATAGATAAGGAAAACAATGTATTCATCTGAAATACCTTATTTCAACAATGCAAACATACACAAGAATTAAATTGACTACATTTGTGCATAGAGATGGTGTTGATGCTCAATATCATTGGGCAGGACAAGGGCCAATGGCCAGTTATGGAGCAGACCACCAACTGCTTAAATCCAAGGTAAAGTTGAAGCTGAAGATAATAATAAATAATGAAAACTTTGTGGATGTTTGGATCATGTTGAAGCTTTTCCCATTTGCCATGCAAACTCCATAGTTGAATGTTTATTGTTGAGATAATGCACCTTTTCACAAAGGAGATTTAGGATTACATCCACTCCTCACTTATCAGAATAGTTCCAAAGGTCAGGTCATTGTATAAAAATTGGCATTCTATGAAAATGGAGGGTAACTTCATTAGATTACAATATTGAAGCTGACTGCATCATTACATAACTGCCAAAACCACTGAGAATCATGGTCCAGCCAAGTTGATGCCTAACCTTAACCCTCACAGCTAGCTTTACTCTTGTCTCCCGGTGTTTGTTATGCTTGATATACCTCATTAATGGACAATATAGTCAGAGTGGATTTGGTACTATTGTTGTAAGTGTGAAATGTTGTTTAACCAGATAGTCAATAAGTGAAGAGTGGGTGTATCATGAATTTTCTTTAGTAATGCAGTGGTTATGAGTCAGCTTGTTAACCTCAAGGTCAGCAGTTTGAAACTAGAAGTTCTGTGGGAGAAAGATAATGCTTTCAGCTCCAGTAAAGACTTACAGCTTCAGAAACCCTATGCAGGGTCTCTGTGAGTTAGAACTGACTCCACAGCACATAACCACCACCACCAGGTGTTTCATGAATATCTGCCAGATTTGGAATTCTCAGTTGTTGAATTTTATTTAGGCCACTTATTTATTTCAATTTTTAGGTTTTTGCTCATTTTGTTTCTTAGAGGGATGAATACAGCTCTGCATAAATTTAAGAGGTAAACTGCATTGTTCAAGCTCTGGATGATTAGCACTTAGCATCTTTGGTGATATGACTTTCAAAAGTAAATGTTGGCAAAACACACACAGATAACATGGACATTTTCAGAACATAAATACAAAGCATTCAAGGGAATCATCAGAGAAGGTTATCCTTGTGTAGCTCTGTTTTACCCAAATGTCTGAGGGGATGGTAGTTTTTCTACCAGAGCTCTACCAGAGCTCCTATATGTTGTTGTTAAGTGCCGTCAAGTCAGTTCTGACTCAGCGCTACCCTATATAGAGTTTTCAATGAGCAACTAGTGGGTTTGAACCACTGACTTTGTGGTTAATAGTCCAGTACTTACCCTACAACACCACACCTGGACTCCAATGACCTTTTATATATATGTATGTATGTATATATATATATATATTTAAATGAGGAGCTCTGGTAGTGTAGTGGTTATGAATCGGGCTGCGAACCATAAGGTCAGCAGTTCAAAACTACCAGCTGTTCCGCAGGAGAAAGATGAGGCGTTCTGCTCCTGTAAAGATTTACAGCCTCGGAAACCCTGCACAGGGTCGCTATGAGTCGGAACCAACTCCACGGCACATAAGCACAACCACCATATATAGATATAGACCTCACCTAATATGTAGAGTATGGTAGACTCTGTAGAATAAGCATTAGATTATGAACCACATGATTTAGCAGTACAAGTCCCCCAGCTGCTCCACCAGAGAAAGATGAGGCTTTCTGCTCCCATAAAAATTTACAGCCTTGGAAATCCTAAAAGGGTGCTATGAGTTGGAACCGACTTGGCAGCACTTAGCAACAACAACAATGTGTAGACTATATGTACACTTACACTGTCTCGGAGGCACACTTAGAGTTTATTCGCTCAGCACACATGCCAAACTCAGCACATACTAAACTTCTGCTCAGTACACTTGGCAAACAGTGCTACAAGACTGTGGGAAAGGCAGAATTGTTTGGGGGAGCTACCTGTTTCACTCTGAGGGTTCCCGCCATCTCTTCTCTGTTCCAGGAATGATCTTCTCTTGGTCTCATGTTCTTCACTGAATGGCCATTCCTGCTGTATGAAGAACTAAACCATTAGTTAAGCCATTAGCTGATAGTCTGTTGACTACCTCCACTTTTCCTGGCAAGAGCCTTAATCCTTTTTTGCCCACTATAGGGTTTGCATTTTTTAAAAGGACTGGCTTCATGACAAAAGGAATGACACTATACCATGGCCAATAGAGAAAATAGATCCAGGCTAGGGATAGGGGAAGGATGCTCAATCCTACATGTTCTGCTAGAGAAGCAGTGTGTGGAGATGCTGTGGAGAGGTGCTGTTGACAGGAACACGGGAAGAGCTTTGCTGCTGTTGTTAAATGCTGCCCTTCTTAAGCCCGAGGCTCAGAGAATTGTGACTTCTCTTTGATTTCCCTAGCTCACATTAACTTGCAGTGCTTAAAGAATGCCTGGGAACCACATGCCCACACCGCCATGCCTACCTTCTCTCTCTAGCAGGCAAAGGAGAATGACCATTATCATTCTCTGTAATCCCCTGCACCTCATTTCCTGACAATTATGCATCTGGAGGGGAATCGTTGGTAGTTGAGTGGCACAATTCTGGTCTCCTTTGCACAGCCACCAGCCATCTGTTAGTGGAAGCTTTAGCATTGCTATGATGCTCAGTAGGTTCCAGACTAAGATGGCCTAAAAGACCTGAAGATCTACTTCCGAAATAGCAGCCAGTGAAAACCCTATAGGTCTCATTGTGCATGAAGTTTCCATGAGCATGAGGCACAGCTGACTCCACAGCAGTTAACAACATATAACTGGAAATGTGGTGCACTGCTAATGAACTTTTTTTTTTTTTTTTTAAGGTTTTTATTGTTGATTGAGTGAAAGTTTACAGGGCAGATCATCAGTTTTGCATTCAACAAATCATACACTTTGTTTCATTACAATGATTATAATCCCCTCCATGTACCATCAGTTAACAGTATTTCTCTCTATTCACTTTAGTTCTTTTTTTTTTAACACTCAGGCATATATAATAATTTACACCACCACAGGGCACATTCTGCAAGTCTGCCTCCTGGCCATCATCTTTTGGTTCCTCCCTCTCTTCCCAAGAATCTAGAGTCCTCAGCTGCTTCCTCTCTCCATGTCTCTATCTCTGGTGTCCCTGTATCTCTGGATAAGGGCTCACATTCTGCTTGTGCTCTTCTCCCTTGATGGTCCTAGGGTCCTTTGTTTCTGGACTGTAAGATTAACTACTCCCTTGTTTTTGTTACAAAACTTCTACCTTTACAATTGTGACAGTCACAATTAGTCATGATAACAAATTACTCACTATTGAATCATAAGAATATTATCCCCATCTCTGTTTACCAGACCCATCTAGACAAGATGAAAACGATTCAGTGGGGACTCTTTCTTCCCCTACACACTATTAACCTAATTCTCCCTTGAAACCTTGTAAGCCAGTCACTTCGTGCCTTTATCACCCCCTTATTTTTGGTAGTCAGTGTCTAAGATGCCCATCCCTATCTACCCTGTGTACAGGGGGGATAGCATTGATACTTGATGTGAAGACTCCTTCCTTCTCTGTTGGTATTTAGAGTTACTACCTCCATGAATATAGGTCAGGTTCATCAAATTGTAGCAATTTACCCTTGTTTCCTTTATCAACACTTTTGTTCTTTTTTGTTTTCAATCTTCCTCTAGTTGAGTTCTGATTATCAAGATATCAAGGCTAGGTCAAATGGGTACTATCTACAAGTTTGGGTGTTCTTTTGTGACTCCTCTCACTTCATATCAGCTGAATGCTTCATTCTCAGCTCTAGCCCTCTGTGGCTATGTCCTTGTCCATGGGCTCAGGTGTCCCCAGGTCTCACCACACTTTGGACCAACCAGCCCTTCCTCTTCTCTCTCTCATCTCCAGGTCAATGGGAGTCTGTGGAATGTGATTGAACTCATCTCATTATAATGAACATTTTTGAGCACTTACAGTAAATGTTGTTTTCATTAGGTGCCATTGAGTTGGCAATCCCAAGTACAACAGAATAAAACACTGCCCAATCATGGTCCATCCTCACAACTGTTGCTGTGTTCAAGCCCATTGTAGCTGCTGTGTCAGTTCATGTTGTTGAAGATCTTCCTCTGTTTTGCTGATTCTCTCCTTTATCAAGCGTGATGTCTCTCCTGATGACATAGCCAAAGTACATGAGATAAAGTCTCACCATCCTCACTTCTAAGGAGTGTTCTGGCTGCACTTCTTCCAAGACAGATTTGTGTGTTCCTCTGGCAGTCCGTGGTACTTTCAATATTGTTCACCAGCACCGTAATACAGAGATATCAATTATTCATCTTTATTCATTGTCCAACTTTCACAAGGATATGAGTGAAAATACTATGGCATGGGCCAGGGGCAACTTAGTCCTGTAAGTGACACTTTGACTCTTTCATACTTTAAAGAGAGCATTTGCAGCAGATTTAGCCAATGTAATACATTGCTTGATTTCTTGACTGCTGCTTCCATGAATGTTGATTGTGGTAAAATGAAGTTGGTGATTACTTAACTGTAGTAAATAAACTTAAGTAACTTTTTGTAGTTAAAAAGATTTTGTAGCTATTCTTTGACCTCTCTATATGCTGCTGAATTTTCTTTAACAGGGTTCAATTATCTTTGTGTTTTGTTTGGATAATAACAAAAATTATTTCATATTCTGTGAGCACATTAACCAGAGTGCCATTGAGTCATTCCGATTATTAGTGACCCTATGTAGGGTTTCCGAGACTGTAAATCTTTACAGGAGCAGAAAGTCACCTCTTTTTCCTGAGGTTTGGCTGGTGGATTTAAACTTCTGACCTTAGCAGCCCAATGCATAACCCACTATATAACTTGAGTTGTTTCCAGCTCCTAATTCATTTTCAACAAATTATCTTGAGTGTGTGGAGAATCTGACTTGTTCACTTTTCTGATTTTTGAACAGTGTTATGTTTGAGATATAAACTCTACACACACACACACACACAAAGCTAAATCCTGGTGTGCCACATGCATAGCATAGTAGTCTGATATTTTTTCTTTGAAGAGAAAGATCTGTTAGAGTGAAGTCTCCAGTTTAGCCTATCATAAATAAGATAAGTGACACACCAACACTGCAGACATTAAAGCCATAATACATTTCTGAAAACTCTTTAATTTAGTTAACTCTCTCTCCCTGAAATATGCTGCAACTACAAATCTTTTAGAAACTCGTTTTTTTTTTTTGGTTCCATCCAAACCTTGGATTTGCATCTCTCATCAACATGCAGATTTTCTTATGGACTTTAAATGCTTCAGTTGTTCTGAGTGCACATGAAAGTGGATTAGAAAAACTTGATTAGTGAAGGTTGAATTTTATTTGCAGAGTTGCAGATTTTATGGAAATTTCTGTTAACTAGACACTGGATTGATGGTATATGATACAATGGGATCCATACCAATTGCTCTGAAAATCTTTTTCTCCCTATCTCTGTTTCTGTGTCAAATGACCCATCAGACCTAATTCTTTGATATTGAAAACATTCTTTTTCCAAATAATTGGATATGTTTTGTATAAGGGCAGAGGACTGCGAAGATACTATTTCTTATGTGGACTTTTATGGACTACAAAGAAAGAAAAAGTTCAAAGTAATACATGTGAGAGGAAAGGGGGGATTTATCACAATTCTTTGTTGTATTTCCCTTGAAAATAACAAGATGAAATGTTTAGTGCGTTAGATTTTTAAAGAGCGCTTTAGTTGTCAGTCATTCTTGATGCCTGTATGTTCAAAGTGACAAGACTATAGCCTGAGGCAACTAGCTGAAAATTAATGATATAAAACAGGCAACTCAACAGCAAGTCATTTTACAAAGGCAGAGGTTGGGACTTGGAGAAAATTTGAAATTAAATCTACTATATTGGAGGAAGGGCCATATTTTGAGAGACATTAGTCATTGAACATCAATAGAAATACTAGCTTATAATTAATATGCATGATTTTACTTTGGTAGCTAAATCTCTAAGGAACCATTGTGTAAGAATCACCGTTATGAGAGTTGTTCACATATTCTTTGGAGAAAAACCTCTGTGAGTAGAAGAAAATGTAATCATTCTTTACCATCTGACAACTCATTGGTTCAGCAATTTAGAATTTAGTTATGAGGTTAGAATCCCTCAACATCTGTGCTTAATATAGTATATGCAATGATCTTTGAGGGTTATAGCCAAGACCAACAACCCAAAGAAAACATTAAGAATACACCAATTTTAACTTCTGCATGTCACTACCCGTCTGTTAGTTTGTAGTGCTGTAGTGGCTTGAATGTTGCTGTGATGCTAGATAAGATGCACTGGCATTTCAAATACCCATGTGTAGGTTTCAGTGGAATTCCCATATTAAGATAGACTAGGAAGAGAGACTTGGAAATCTACTTTCAAACATTTAGCCAGTGAAAGCTATGGATCATAACAGAATACAGATGGAGCAACACAGTGCTGGTAGATGAGACTGCTAGGTTAGAAGGTTCCCAAATTACACAGTGACTTCAATAGACTCAAGCATGGTGAAGATAGTACAGGACTAGACAACTTTTCACTCTCTTATACACGAGGGTCTCCCTGAACTGAAGTCAACTTTATGACAAATAACAAAAGCAGGAGCTCTGGTAGCGTAGTGGTTATGAATCGGGCTGTGAACCTTAAGGTCAGTGGTTCGAAACTACCAGCCGCGGAGAAGATGAGGCTTTCTACTCCCGTAAAGATTTATACCCTCGGAAACCCTGTACAGGGTCGCTATGGGTCGGAACCGACTCGATGGCACTTAACAACAACAACAATAAGCCCTTAGAGGCATAGGAACCTGAGGCACGGGGGTTAATTCTCTAGGTCATCCTTAACCATGTTTCAGCCATCACTAGTGATGGTTGTTGTTGGTGTTGGTGGAGGTACTGTGCCGTGGAGACGGTTCCGACTCATAGAGCTCTGTATTGGGTTTCTCAGACTGGAGTAAAAAGCCTCCTCTTTCTCCCAATGAGGGCTTGTTGAACTCAAACTGCAGACTTGTGGTTGTTAAGTGCCGTCAAATCGCTTCCGACACATAGCAACCCTGTAAAAGGTTTCTGAGGAGCAGCTGGTGAGCTTGAACCAGCACTTTGTGATTTAAAGCGACTTTGCAGTCTAGTGCATTATCCCACATTGCCACATTAGGACTCTGACGTTGTGGCTAGCAGCTCAAAATGTAACCCACTATGCTTGGCGCTGTGGGCTAATGCTCTAGACTGAAAAGCTGTTTGAACTGCAAGTTCGGCGGTTCAAGCTCACCAGCTGCTCCGTGTAAACTCTATACAGGGTCGCTATGGGTCGGAACCGACTTGATGGCACCTAACAACAACAAAAATGCTACCATAGCATAGTGGTTACGAATCGCGCTGCTAATCGCAAGGTCAGCAGCCCGAAACTAACAGCAGTTCTGCGGGAGAAACATGAGGCTTTCTGCTCCCGTAAAGATTTTTACAGCTTGGAAACCCTATACAGTATTACTATGGGTCAGAACCGACTCCACGGCGCATAACCAACCAATTATGCTTCCAAGGCTGGGTTAATTTGTAGGAGGCAATACTTCTTTCACTTCCCCTGAATCGTTGGGTTGTGAAGAACAGAATTGACGTGCTACTTCTGAAAGGTTGCTTGTTTTTTGTGACAGTATCAGTTTCTTGAGTTAATGTGAGAATTTTCTGAGATCACGTCTTCTACTCTTTATCTAAGTTGAGACATAAATCTAAAGTGGAGCTGAATCTCTTAAGACTCCTTGCCAGATCTGGTTATTTAGGAAACTCGAATGATTTGCCCTTGGCTACCAATGCAAAGATTGGCAGTTTATATTCACCCAGTAACACGGTGGAAGGAAGGTCTGGTTATCTTCTTCCTTAAAGATTACATCCAAGAAAACCCCAGGGAGCTTCCTTCTCCTTTGTATGGGGTCACCATGACCTGGAATTGCAATGGTTTTCAATAGTTTTGGTTTTCTTCCAATTACCCAGTTTAGAGGAATACCTTCAGCATTTATGATAAGATTTTAAGAGGAAAGTACTTGTGTGGTGTTGTGGCTTAATGCTCTGGACTGCAAACTTGGTTTGAACCACAAGTTGGGTGGTTCAAGCTCACCAGCTACTCCTCAGAAACCCTATGGAGAATGGCTATGGGTTGGAACTGACTTGATGGCATTTAAAAACAAGCTAATGTAGAACATACTACCTTTAAATGTACATATATGAATGTATTGGTTCTGGATTGCAAAAGAGCTACAGTTAATGAATCTATTGACAGCATTTTTATTTAACTTTAAAATGTTCCAATTAAAATACTTTGTACTTCTCAATGTTAGTTCGTTAAAAGTTTTCATCAGTTTTCTGCCACTTCTCATATAGTGTGAAATAGATACACAGAGATTGTCACTTTAACCACACTTGTAAATAAATTTGTGAGCACACCTTTTGTGTTTAAAATCTTCCCTACGTATATAAAAGTCAGTTCTGTCAAACAAGCTACTTTTAGTTAAACATTGTTCTTTGTTTAGAATAGCTTTTGATTACATGGACAGAAATAAGTCAGGTAAAATAAAACACACAAAACATTTCAGCAAAAAAAAAGAGCATATATAATTATATTAATTCACACTGGTTTTCAAAGATATATATGTTGTTTTTGTTGTTAAGTGCCATTGAGTTGGTTCTGACCCATAGTGACCCTGTACAGGGTTTCAGAGGCTGTAAGTCTTTACGGGAGCAGAAAACCTCATCTTTCTTCCTCGGAGCAGCTGGTAGTTTCGAACTGCTGACCTTGCAGTTCACAGCCTGATTTGTAACCACTACGCTACCAGAGCTCCATATATATATATATATATTAGAGAGAATGGATTCAATCTTTTAAAGAAACTGAGAGGTTAAGTTTCACTAACACAGATTAATAATTATTTGAGCATTAAAAAAAATCACATATGCTGCTTGAGAAAATTTCAACAAAATTCAGTACTCTGTAGAATCTGGTTTCAGATTTTTATTATATTTCTTTTGTAACCCATGTTACATATAAGCACCCTCTGCGGTTTCTTGGGAGGCATTTCCCCCACATATGTTATATGCTGGCATCAGGCTGGGGACATGTGTAACTGAGTAAAACAGAAGGAAGTTTGTTGTCACCATATTGCTGTGTTGAGAGGTTATTGTGTACTGGATCAGGCTTTTAGCAATTAAACTGATAAAAAGAACTTTTTATTTTAGATGTTTATCTTTTTTTCTTTTTTTACCAGTACATGACACATTTGCCATTTTCACCATTTTAGATTTTTGTATTAAAAATTTTGTGTATGTGTGAAGCAATTTTAATGATCCAGTTTTCCTGGGTCCATAGTCTGCCCAAAGACAATAAAGGATTCTACTTGGATTTATGTGAGAAATGAAGAGCATAATGAAGAAGTCCTTTAGCAGGGCAGGAATGTGAAATCAGGTATTGCTTTGGGTTAGAAAAATTAAGGAAATAAATGACTTCTCTTTCTCTTTATTCTTCTGGGCCAGCATTCCCATATTGAGGCAAGGACTATAACATTAATTAATGAATAAAATTACAGTATGAAATGTGTTTTTTAGAATTCAGTTCATGACTTCTTACCCACAATAGCAGAACAGCTGTCTCTGCTGAAATATTGGAATGTGAGACACACTAAGAGTAAAGTTTTTTTTTTTTTTTTAATTTCTATTAAATGCCAATGAAAAGAATCTTTTATATACAAAGAGAATTCACAGTGCCTTAAATTCCTTGAGCATATTTCTTTTCCTTTATCCATTCCCTTTATTCAGCTAAGTCTTCAGTGTTGAGTCAGACCAGAGGTTTCTCATAGCACTAGACTCTCCTGGTCTCTCACTAATCAATCAGAACCAGAATCCCTGATATCCAACGCTAAGGTGAACTAGCCTAAAATCTCTACAATGAGAGGTGGAGAGAGCAATGAAAATGGAGGCAGGTTTTTTGTGTGGCCAGCAGGGAGTGGAGTGTGCCACTCTGGAGTTTTGGAGTAGAGAACTTTTGTACAGATTGCAATTCTGCCTTTTTCCAGCTCCGAGGATGTGGTTAAGTTATTTAAGACATTTCTGCCTCAGTTTTCCATCAGTAACCAAAACTAAAAATCAAATCCACTGCCACTGAGTTGGTTCTGACTCATAGGATTCCCAAGACTGTCAATCTTTACTGGAGCAGTCTGCCTAATCTTACTCCCACTGGAACCGCTGGTGGGTTTGAACCGCCTAATTTATAGTTAGCAGCCCAGTGCTTAGTCTACAGTGCCACAAGGATAAAAATAGACATTCTCACAGGTCCATTAATGGAGACAATTTATGTAAAGTATAGTGACTGACTCATGGTTAGCCCTGAATAAATGGAACCATTGCACCATTTTTGGAGGAAGAAATATGTCCAGAGAGGAATCTGTTTCCATTCACCTAAAGAATATTTACTGAACCCCTAATCACGTGCCAAACACATTTTCTTGCTGCTGGAGATCTAGTAGTGAACAATACAGACAAAAATGTCCGCCTGTTAGGCTTATATTCTAACAGGAGAGAAGGAGAATGAACAAAATTTAAAAAGAAAAAACAAAACAAAACATGTATTGTTATTGTTAAGTGTCATCCAGTTGATTCTGACTCATAGCGACCTTGTACAGAATTTTCAAGGAGTGGCTGGTGGGTTTGAACCTCTGACCTTATGATTAGTTGTT
>NW_006408706.1:2554473-2570473 GCF_000296735.1 Chrysochloris asiatica
ATATATATACATAGGATTGATAGGTGCTATAAAGAAAAATAAAGGAGCGAGATGTTTGGGATGATTTCTAATGTTAGTTCAAGACTAGGGAAGAATTTACAGAAAACAATGACTTTTTAAAATTTGTTTGTTTGTTTTGAGGAGAAGCATGAAGGAACTGAGGGAATAAGCATTGCAGGGAGAGGAAATAAGGAGGTGTTTTCATTATCAGCTGTTACCCTGCTCTTATAAACCTTCCTTCCTCATTGTGCTCTTAAAGATGGTCAAATGAAAAGTGTGAATGGATTTGTAAACAGTAAAACATTAGGTACATAATGCTGTTATGTTCAAAAGGAGGAGGGAATATTATGGTATAATTTAGCAGCAGACAGACGTCTGTTAAGTCTTCCTACTGTTTTCTTTTTCTTTTGTTCTTTAAAACTACATCCTAAAAAAGTTCTAATACAGAAGATGTGAATTCATTCCCTACAGGCAAATCTTAATAGAAAACACATATCACTCTGTTAGTCCACCTTCATTAGACTCATTGCTGAATTTCAATAGCTCCTTAGAATAGTTCAGAATTGGTCTTTGCATGTAATGCAGACCAAACATATTTTAAAAAGCTATTCTTTATTCCTCAAAGGAAGGCCATTTGATATCAGAAAATTGCTTATCCTCTTTCTGATGTTAACTTTAAATAATGGAGTTCTTTCAACATCACATTTTTTTTTTAAATCATCCATTAATCATTAGGTCACCCATATACTCCAGCCCGAACTGCCTCAAAAGTATCCTCAAAAACATTCACAAATTACATTTAACAGCTTTATGGTTCTGCTGAGTCCAAGGTAGCCAAAATGCCTTTGACCACTTTATTTCAGTAATTGAATCCAATTTATCCTCTCACCTTCTAGTCTTGCTTCTTTTAGGGCAATGTAGCATCGCCGTAAGAGTTCTTCCAAAGTATTTACTAACATTTAGAATTCTAAAGAATAAAGAGATTCCTTAATGAGAAACTCAAGCAACTGAAAACAGCTTTGCTTTCAGAGGTCCAAAAGCACCCAGTTCAGATAACACACAAGCTATAGGCTTTGCCTTAATTCTGGCAACAGAGTGCTACAGCCAACTACTTTATGCCTCATTCCTTTCATCTCTTTGAAAAATAAACTTTAAATACATAATATGTATACCAGCTATGGGTGAAATACGAGTATCTTCCCATTTGTATGGGGGGCAAATGATATAAAGAGCCTCTAGTGGTGGCTCCTTAGTTTTGAAAACTTATTAATAACTTTCATATTAATTCAAGGAGAAATCCAGACTATGGATTCCTGAGGAGCTCCAAAGAGAAGTAAACTCTTTAGAGGTTTTTTATTTATTTATTTTTTTAGTATTCCTCTATCAGAATGGATTCTGTTTGATCTATTCTGCATGAATTGTTTCCTTGTCAAAAAATCTGTTATCTTGGAAAACAACTTAGCAATCCTTTTAAGGCAATGTTTCTGAAATATACACAAACATTGTAATTCATTGAATGAAGCATAGTATTATATATTAATGAAAATCTTAGTACTTTCCTATGTATTTGTTTATTAAATCTCTGTTACATATAGATCTATATTAGGTCATTTAAGCTCTATTTTGGGGAGCTTAGAATCTAAAGGGAAAGAAAAGACACTAGGATAAAGGTGTTCTAAGAATTAATGATGTTCTAAAATGTTAACAATAACAACTGAAATAATGCTTAACCAGCACAGAACCAAAATTCCCACTTTGAGTTAATAGGACTTTGATGCTTTTCTTCATCTCCTTATTTAAATAAATAAATTTTAAAAAATCCCGGGCTTCTAAATGTTTTCTCTGGGTAATTTTATATTAATAGGCACATCTTGACAAAATTTTTAGGATTCGTTGGTGGTCAAGAGTCCAAGAAACTCACTTCTAAAATGAATATATGTATATGTGCTGTTGCTAAGTGCCACCAAGTTGGTTCCAACTTATAATGAACCTACTCTGTATAGGATTTCTAAGGCGTAAATCTTTACGATATCAGAAAGTATCATCTTTCACCTGTGGAGCAGCTGGTAAGTTTGAACTCCAACCTTGTGGTATGTTTACCCTACAGTGCCACCAGTATCAAATTTATATGCATCAATTTGTCCATATATTGTTGCTTATCATATGTATTTGATAATACAAGTAAACTAATAGATTAGGTTTGTTTTACAGATATAAATACCTGTATGAAATAGATTTTTAATCATACTGCAAACTAAAGTTTAAGAGAAAATACTTAATTTCTATTTGAATAATTTCTATAGTCTTTTTCAAATTGAACATTTCTCATCTATAATATATATGATAATTCAGTTGCAAGGTAATAGTATTTTTCAACTCAAAGGAGCTTTAGAATATATCCTTTAGTTTTGATGTGAGGACACTGATTCAAAATGCTTCACAAATTTACCTAATGCTTAGTTCTTAGCAGGCCTGGAATCCTAATCCTACCTTGCAAGCATGGCCATTGCCTTTCAGGTTGTGGCACTGATTGTATGTGGAATTTACGAGTACATTAAATTCATTTGGAGCTAACTGATAGAGAAAATTTAAAACTGAAAGTATAACTACTCTCTCCTTTATCAATCTTGCTGACACTCTCATACACTTAGTCTTGAGGGAGTAAAAGGAGTAGATTTAGTGTTGTGAGAATCACAGACTTTTATTGTGAATTGAGTAATGGTTTACAGACAAGATCATGAGTTTTACATTCAACAAATCATACACTTTGTTTCATCTCAGTGCTTGAAATCCCTTCCATGTAACAGCAGTTATCCCACTTCCTCCCTGTGCTCTTATCTCACTGGATTCCACCCTCCTTCCCTTCCCTTCTCAACTTTATCCTTCGGTACATGCTGTCATGGCCTATTTTTTATCGAGTCTTCATATCACCTTTCATTGTCTCAATAATGTAATGATGAGACCCAAACTCCCAACATTATACTTTTCCATTATGAAGGGCCAAGTGTTACTAAATTTCAAGAGGTTAGCAAAATCAATGCAATAAAGTTATTGCAAGAAGGATTTCTTCTTGCATTACATATATTAGGTAAAATAAAATGCTAAAACTGATTTTAAAAAAGATCTGCACATAGCTTTTGGGGACATTTAAAATACAAAAACAGGTTAGACTATGGGTGGGAGAAAAAAAGCAGACCATTCCATAAATGTGTGAAGAATACAGAGAATTCAGAGCATAGTCTAACTTTCACACTGTTTTTTATACTTAAACATCAAGCCCCATCTCATTCCACAAAACTTCCCACCAGTAATCGAATCCAGTGAGACCTAATTCTTACACTGATTCCCCCAACTCCATTTGCCCCTGTAAGTCTCATGTTCTCCACTCCACTGACTCAGGACTTTCTGAAACACATTCAGGATGTGTGTTACACACTGGATTCCTTCACTCAGAGATGTTTCCTTGGCCTGGAATGTTCTCTATACTCTTGGCTGGCTCTGTATTACTTTCAGTTGCCTAAGCAAGCACCACATGCTCAGAGGTGTAGTGTCTGAATACCCCATCTTAAAAAAGACAACAAAAGCACCATTGCGTTCTATCCCCTTATTCATTTTATTTATCCTTATATTATTACTGTCCATATTATGTCTTCATCTTAAAAATAATTAATTTCTGTCTCCAAGCTCATGAGAATAGAGCCTTTCTTATGTTCATTGCTATATCTCCAGCATCTAGAAGAGTTATTGGCATGCACTGGAATGTTGAGATAAATCAATAATTGGGGCTAAAAACAAATGTGTTTTGTACATGGAAAGATCATTTTGAATGACAATCTGAATGAAATAGATAAAGTATCTTTCTTCAAGGAACTTTCAGTATTTCATGGAACAAGACTGTATAGTTTGTAAGTTTAGGGAAGCCAAGGCTATTAGGCAAATTTAAAGTTCACCGCCATTTACCTGTCTTACAAAGAACATATAATGAAAACCTCATATAAATTGTTTCAGTCTAGAAGATAATACAATTTAGGTTATTGGCTTTCAATATTTATTGGTTAAAAAAAATTTAGGCCCTGTGATAATAGTGAAAAATATGAAGATTGTCACAAAAGGACCAATATTGTATGACAGCACTATTATAAAAAGCCAAGAACAGGTGGGAGTTACATGAGCTCTGGATAGAAAGCCATAAGAAGTAAGTCTCTGCACTGCACATAGTTTTTCTCTTAGATTTTAAACTGTAAGAAGGCAATTTTTAGGTTTTATAGTTATATATTTATGTTAATTTTAATGAGTTACATTTCATGTTGTTTTTTCACCTTTAATTTCTTTGTAGCATACAATTGTTGTTAACTGCTGCCAAGTTTGTTCCAACTCAGAGCGACCCTGTATAGGGTTCCCAAGGAGCAGCTAGTGGGTTTGAACTGCTAAATTTTTGTTTAGCAGGCCAGTGTTTACCCTGCAGCACCATTAATTACTATTGTTTAAATTTTCTTTTTAAATGTAACTACACAATTTAAAAATTCTGAAATTATCTTTTTTTTTTTTTTTCTAGCTCTTACATTCATAATCCTTGTGCTCGGCAATATTCTTCTGACTGACCATATTGTTCTGTTCTGCCACTTTGGTCCAGTTGACCTTAAACACAACAGTTAGGATCAATCCTTTGACGCAGCTTTAACCACAAGGGAACATGTGGAAAGAAGCTATTTCTAGGACTGTCCTGCCCCTCACTCTTCATTCCACATGTACCATGATGTCAGGAGTCTTGGCGGAGAAAGAAAGGTTGGGCTTGTGTGCTTTAGAAATCTCTCTCAACATTCATATATGTACGGCTCCACTCCAACTACCCCCTCTATACCCACATTTACTTCCAGATAGGTCCTTTTCCACAGGAGTTTTTCATTTTACCTAAACAAATACAGCTTCTCTTTTCTTTGTGCCTTCATGGACAAGCTCCCAAATCCTGACATATAATGCATCTTCTATTCAAAACCTGGCTAAAAATTAATCTCCCTGACACTTTGAAAGACTTCTCTTCGATCATACCTTTATTTCTTCAACACCAATACAGTATCTCCTTCTGCAGTGGTAATTAGCTTTGTTTTTTGGTTTCTTGAGAATGGTTTGTTTTCCCATGTGAAATCTCTAAGTATAAAGTGTGAAGGGACTAAAGGACTGGAGGGGAGTCACCCCAATTGAGGTGGATTTGTTTTGTGGAAAAGAGAGTTTCTGAGAGATGTGGTGGTAAGGTTGATACATAATAACTAATAGCAATGTATCTTTGTATAATGTATAATACATAGGTGAACTCATTTCATCTTTATGTGTGTCAATTTTTCAATTTTAAATAAATTAGGAGCTCAGAGATGTAAATTACATTAGGAAAATGAAGGCAAAGTAAATAAATAAAACTGGGCGAAAAAAGAAGAATTGCTTGGTTTCTTTGTCATTTTGCACTTTGAAACTTGATAGACACAGGGCACAAGATATATTGATTTTTCTTCTTTACTGAAAACAGTAAAAACCACAGTGCCATCATCAATGGTGGTTAATGCTTGGCACATGATACGTAGACAGCAAATACCCTGTCAAAAGGAAACCCCTTTGACTTAGCGTTGACATAGTGTTGCTATGGAATGGAAGCCCTGTGTTGTCAGATATTAGTTTTCAAAAGAAATAAGAATTTTGATACAAAATCTTTTGACTTTTTCACGTGAGTTCTAATTAAATTTAAAAAAGAAAACAATATTGTATGGAACTAACTCAACATAATAAGGTATACTGAATTCATTTGCTGCCCACATCCAACCCAGAGAAAGCCATAAGGACCAGATCTAAGATTCCTTCCTGCACCAGAGAGCTTTGATTTTAAGATCCTTGAGGGCAGAAACTGAATCTAATTTTTCTTCCTAACTAAATCAATAAATATTGTTACTGTGTATCAACAGCTGATGGTCAGAAATAACTTTGTTAAGTTGAAACTTTCACTTATATGATAACATATGTTGTAGGGACATTTGACCTACGTAAATATATTCTGTAAGAGCTTTGGTAATTCTCAGAGCTGCCATTTCTAAGAAAAGACCCAAGTGCTAAAAGCCTGGGATCATAGTCAAATTTGTTTAGAAAACTCTTGTAGTATGCAAAATTTAGTAGCATGCAAAGAAAATGTATAGAAATAGCTGGAAAGAACAGGAATATGTCTAGAAGTAAAGGTCAATGAGGCATCAAGGAAAATAGAGTTGTTCATAATGGTGGATTTTGCTGAGTGGCTTTCTGGAGGAGAAAATGCAATGATTAGTACAGCAGACAAGCAATTTGATTTGGCTGAGAGAAGGTTATTGGAAACCTTGGAGAGGGTGGATCTTTTCATTAGTCGGGATGGAAGCCAGATTGGAGAAGGTTAAACTAAGAGACAGAGGTGTGAAACTGGGAGCTCCAGTGGGATGCCACATATTCCAAGAGTGTGGATACAAAGAGGGAAAGGAATAGGAAGAGAGTGGAGGAATCGCTGGTTCCGTTAGAGATGGTATGTTGGAAATGGGGAGTAACTGTGCTCACTTCAAATTGGATTATGATATGTTCTCTTCATTATCACTGCTGCCTTGGAAAGTAAGTCTCCTTTTGACTGGCATGTTAGATGTTGTATGTGAACTCCTCTATGATATGAATACCTAAAACTTAAATTTCCTTTGATAGCTTCTGGATGAGTTGCTTAATAAAGTTATGAGTCAGGATATGCACATACTGATATGGCACAAGAGTTTTGTGACCTCTCCTATCTTTGACAATCACCCTAGTATGTAGTAGTGTTTCCAGATGCATGATCTTAATTCCTTCAAGGTGGGTTCTGCTTCAAGTAATATTACTTTGGAGCCAAGTTGAGCCAAGAATAATCTGTGGATAGTTTTGATGATTGTGCACAACCGGATCTCTACCTGTTTACATGCAGCTCTTTCTTGAGCTCTAGCTCTGCCCCCTTTCTGGGGACATCATCATCTGAGCTCAACTTATTCTCTTGCTCCTGGGACTTCAGCATGATAACAGGTTTCCAAAAGCTAAGAAAGAGTTCATGACCCCTGGTGCCTTAGAGCCACTTTCTTTGATCTTTATTGCATAGGTGTATGATGTAATTTACCAGTTTTTTCATTTCTGTCAACTTAGTTGGTAAAGCACCTTTATCTGCTGAAAATTAAACAAAAATTAATCTTCTGAGAGGTATATAAAAAATAACTTGAAATCTCTCTGAATTTTTTTTTTTTTTCTTTCTTTTTGTTGTTGAAATTCCCTAAAGCCACAGGAACACTGCTCATATAAGGAAGGAGACTAGCGGCTGTATTTGGAAACGGTGACTTTGGTTGAAACCATTGATTTTTTAATTAAGCACACTATCATCTGGTATAATATGGTGGCATAGTTTTTTTGATGTTAAAAGTAGCAAAGATATGCTGATATAAAATATGTATTGCCCTGGATTTTTCATTTATTTCAAACACTCTTCTGGTAAGACTGTAAAATTAAATCTGTTCCTGTCTTCTAGCCCATTCCAATTCACGATGACCCTTGTGTTATAGAACTGCCCCATTGTGTTTTCTTGGCTGTAATTGTTACAGAAGCAGAAATAGCCAGATATTTCTTCTGTGGTGCTGTTGAGTGGGTTAAAGATGTCAATTTTCAGGCTAGTAGTGGGTGGTAGTGGCGGTGGAATGCCACTGAGTTGGTTCCAACTCTTAGATATCTTGTATAGGGTTTTCGAGGTTGTAAATCTTTATGAGACCAGAAAGGCTTCTCTTTTTCCTGTGGAGTTGATGGTGGATTTGAACTGCTGACCTTGTGCTTTCGCTGCCCAATGTGTAACACACTATGCTATCAAGTAGACTCCAAATTGTTTTGTCAGAGAGGACATTCACTTAAGCTTTTGCTTAGGGACTTAATTCAGAATTCAAGCCTGTACTCTTAGGCCACTCAGGGACCTGTTCTTCTGATGAAGTTATTAAAATAGATGACTGATGTTTATTCATTCAACAAACATTTATTCAGTGCTGTGAATACCATGGGCTGTGCCTTGATGGTTTTTGTTGTTGTGAAGTGCCGTTGAGTCGGTTCTGACCCATAGTGACCCTGTATAGGGTTTTCAAGGAGCACCTGGTGAGCTTGAACTGCTGGCCTTGCAGTTCAAACGGCTTTGCAGTCTGGTGCATTAACCCACAGCATCATACCAGGACTCCTGTGCCTTGATGGTAATGCTAAATAAATAGTATATGATGTCGCATCTAGTAGAAGAGCTGAGCAAATAAGCAGTTGCAATAGAGTGGGTAAGAGTTACAGTGGGGAAATATAAAATATTATGAGGGTACAGAGTAGGCACTCAGTTGATCTAATGGGGCAGAGAAGGTTTCTCAGAGGAAGTAAACATTGGGATAAGATCTGGAGGAAAGGTAGGAAGTAATCAAACAAAGGAGCTGTTCTTAACAGAAAAACTAACAAGTGAAATGGTGCAGAGTTAGGAGAGAGTACACGAAGTTAGAAAAATGAAGAGAACATTTGTCAGTTCTTGGTCATCCACCAAACATTTGAGGATAAGCAAAAAAAATATTACTGCTAGCGTTCCAGTTCATATATGCATGGGTTATTCCAAATAAAGTGTGTTTAAATATGTCTCTGTGATCACAGGATGGCTGTTGACAAGTTCTCTAAGTAATATACATGTCTTAGTCTTGTTAGGGTGCCTTCCAAAAGTAGACCCAACTGAAAGCAGTGGTTTCTTGGAAGATCTTCTGGGTTAGTTAATTTCGTGGCAGAGAGTTCAGCTCAAAAGATTATGGTGACTATCTTTTAGAATTTCAAAGACATAATCTTGGTAGATTTTCTCAAAGGACATAGGATGATCATAGGGGCTTATTAGGAAGAAGTTTTCAGAAAATTGAAAATTGCATTGCTGAGAAAAAGACCAAAGGAATTATGCTAAGGTATTTTTTCCCCATCAGGACAATGCACCAGCTCATTCTTCTAGGATAACAAGGGTTCTCCCACAAAAATCTCATCGAGGAACCTTACTCTATTGACTCTACAGCCCTGTTCTTGCCCCTTCAGATTTCTTTTTGTTCCCTAAACTCAAAGAACATTGCAAAGAAGAACGATTTGAGTTCCTTGAGGATATTAAAACTACCATTTTGTTTGGGTATAAATCAAACAGTCAAATTTCTTTGGGGGAAGTGTGGTTAGAGAGATGTTAATAGTGTCTTCAGAAGTGTCTAGACCTAGATGGAGGTCTAGATACAGCAAGAACAATACCTTTATATTTTGATTTTTAATTTTGGCCTACTAAAGGTTTCTGTGATTGTATAGCAATACTTTTTGACTTACCTTTGTATCCTGCTATTGCTGATGTTGAATCAATTCCAACTCATAATGATCCCGTGTGGCCCAATGTGTTAGAAACATACATTAAGCACCTTTTCTGGATTCGGCAGTATTCTAGACAGTGGGGGTTATACAATGAAGAAGTGACTCTCTTTTTTGGTATTTTTTATAGTATTTACTATGTAGTCAGGAAATTGACATTATAACAGATCATTGTAGGGTTGTATATAGGTACTGGAATAGAAACATGGACCAAAGACATAGGAGAATAAATGATGGAATTATCAATTGTGTTTGGATGTTTGAAGGAAGGCTGGAAATTTGTGTAATACATTTTGTTAATTTTTGCTTAGGGGCTTAACTTAGAATTCAGTGTCATGTTACCAAGTTAACATGTTTGTTTTGAAGCAGATTTCAGCATAAGAAATCTCAAATAGATTACAAGAACGCTGCTTATGGAGTGTCTTTTCATTCTAAGACAAAGGAAAATGTGCCTTGTTTTCACAATGCCGAATACATTTTGCTAATTTTGGAGCTACACCCCAAAGACCAGCTTATTATGTGAAAATCCAACATTATGTGAAAGTGAGGGATAACCACATCAAATTACAAACTGGAGGATGACTGTTTTATTATATAATTGCCAAACTATAACATTATATAACTGCTAAACAACTAAGAATCGTGGCCCAGTCAAGTCAACACATAACCTTAACAGTCACAGCCAGCATTAATCTTGCCTTACACCTCACGTTCATTACTGTCAGATGTATGTCGTTTTTGCAAAACAATAGTCAATACAGTTTTTACTATTGTAAATGCAAAATATTGGCTAACAAGATAGTTGGTAAGTAAGGAACATACGCTATTTGGGAATTTTGAAAATTTTAAGCCAATATTATTTTTTAAATGTTAAATGATAAAAAAGAAAAAAGCACAGAAGAGCATGAGGAGAGCTGTGTTGAGGTCAGGCCCTACCTACTGGTAGTGTATACCTTTAAGCTGGAGTCCTGGTGTGGTGCTTTAGGTTAATGCGCTACACTGCGAAGTTGGTTTGAACCACAAGGTCAGTAGTTCAAGCTCACCAACTGCTCCTTGGAAACCCTATATAGGGTCCCTATGGGTTAGAACCAACTCGACCACACTTAACAACAACCTTTAAGCTACTCACTCCAATTCATTCACTGTCAGTGGGCCTCAGAACCACTCATTGCTATGGTTGCAAGCTCTAAATATACAAAATATAAAGAATTTTCTGTTACAGTCATTCAAAGGTTTCATTATAAAAAATATTCTAATTCCTATAGATCACAAAACACCCTGTGTTAGCCCCTGTTGATATACATATTGTTTGATTTCAATCTCTGGCTATAGAATCAATACTGCAGGGATTATCCTACATAAATTGAGTGTATATAGTGATTAAATTTAAAGGAAAATATCTAGAAGGAAATTTTCTGGGCAAATAGTATTTTTTTACTTTTGCCTATCTAAAATCTATTGATTGAATTTCTATGTCTTTAAAGCTAAGTGATTATGGTGCAGTGAACTTATCAAATGTCTCTTCTAGTCATGGTTTTAACTGCTGCCAAGCAACATTTTTGGCTTGCTGGTTCAGGGATAGAGAAGGTGGGAGAAGATGCTGGTCAAAAGATATGATCCAACTGTGCTGTGGATGTAAGCAGAGTTCGCTGCCATTGTAAAAATTTGAACCTCTAGCATAGATGTAAAATGAACTGTATCAGAAATAGGAGCAGGAGCTCTCTACCATCAAAGAAAAATAGGAGATCCCTGCACATTGAACCTCCTGGGTCCAGGGACCAAAAGCCATGATAACAGAGGCGTATCAACATCAGAACAAGAGTCAGAGCATCAGACAAAGCTTTCCATCTCAGAAAGCAAGTAAAGTGGAGTGACTGTGAGCAGGAAGGTTGCTTGTAGAGTGTGATGCTTCCTGTACTTAGTGTGTGTCGGGGTGGGCTAAGTTTGCTGACCCACAGAGCTATAGTCTAGTGCTTGGTCTGAGGTTTATGGTACAGCAGTATGTCCTATGGACATTTATTAGCAGTTGACTGGGTCACCTGTGCCCTGAGCATTTCTGACTCCAAATTGTGACCTATTAATTTCCCTAATAAATCCCATAACTAGCTAGTCTGAGTTCTGTGTGGCCATCAAAACAAATTGTCAAGCCCAGCTGAATAGAGAAGACTGAGATGGTAAGGGAAGACGGTCTGGTGCCATATTTTTTTTTGCAGTGACGGTGAACATTTTTCACATATTAAAATGTATTTGTAATTCTTTATCTGTTGTCTTCTGGTTTTGTGTTTTTTGGTTAACTTTTCTTATAGACTCTAGATCAAACTGGTTGAAATTCAGACATTTGAGGAGGTAACGTATGCTCAAGAACCAATAGTACTAAAGGCACTGGTCAAAGAACAAGGCTTCTGGAATTGATGGAATGTCAATTGCAATTTTTCAACAACTGGATGTAACTCTGGAAGTGCTACTTCATCTATGCCAGGAAATTTGGAAGACAGCTGACTGGCCAGTGGACTTGCATGCCCATTCCAAAGAAGGGTGTTCAACAGAATGTGAAAATTATTGAACTAGTATCATTAATATGATAGACAAGTAAAATTTTGCTGAAGATGACTCAAATATGGTTACAGCAGTACCGTGACAGAGAAATGCAAGCTGGATTCAGAAAGAAGGTTGAATAAGGGATATCATTGCTGATGCCAGATAGATCTTGGTTGAAATCATAGAATACCTGTGTTTTATTGATTATGCAGAGGCATTTCAATAAAACAGCAAACAATTGATTACATTGGGAAGAATAGGAATCTCAGAATATTTGATTGTGCTATTCTGGAAAAACTACTCAAGAGGTAGTTGTTCAAATAGAACAATGGTCTAAAATCAGGAAAGGTGGGCAGAGATTAGAGTTGTGTCCTGTTAGCGTACTTATTTAATTTGTATGTTGAGAGAATCTTCCTCAAAGCTGTATGTATGAAGAAGGTTGTAGCATCAAGATTGGAGGAAGACCCATTAATAACCTACAACATGTAAATGACACTACCTCACTTGCTGAAAATAAGAAGGAATTGGAGTGTTTACATATGAAGATCAAAGACTACAGCCTTCAGTATGGGTAACACCTCAACATGAAGAAAACAAAACTCTTCACAACTGGACAAGTAAGCGACAACATGATAAATGGAGAAAAGATGGAAGATTTAAGAATTCCATTTTACCTGGAATCACAATCAATGCTCAATCAAGCAGCAGTCAAGAAATCAAATGAAGTGTGTATTGGGAAAATCTGCTGCAAAAGACCACTTTTAAGCTTTAAAAAGCAGAGTTGTCACCTTGAGGGCCAAGGTGTGCCTGACGTAAGCCATGATATTTTCAATCATCTCATATGCAAGTGAAAACTGGGTAATGAATAAGGAAGATAAAGGAGAATTGATAAATTTGAATTATGGTGTTGATGAAGAATATTAAATATACCATGGACTGCCAGAAGAACACACAAATCTGTCTGGGAAGACGTACAGACAGAATGCTCTGTCATTTTATGGCCTTTGGCTCTTTAAGTGCCATTGAATTAGTTTAGTTTCAACTCATAGTGACCCTGTATAAGGTTTTGAAGGAACGAACGGTGGGTTTGAACTGCCAACCTTGTGACTAGTAGTCCAGTGCTTATACTACATTGCTATATAAGACTTCTTGGGCATGTTATTGTTGTTGTTGTTAAGTGCTGTTGAGTCGGTTCCAACTCATAGCTACCCTGTATGTGCTTGTGGGTTTCAACTGCCAACCTTGTGGTTTGCAATCCAGTACTGATCCTATAGCACCACACCAGGTGTGTTGTTGTTGCTGTTGTTAAGTACTGTCAGGTCAGTTCCAATCCATAGCAACCCTGTATAGGGTTTCCAAGGAACAGTTGGTGAGCTTGAACCAATGACGTTGCCATTCAAACTGACTTTTCAATACAGCGCATTAACCCACAACGTCACACCAAGACTTGTTACTGTGTTGTTGCTAAGTGCCGTGAGTTGATTCCAACTCATAGCAACCCTGTGTAGAGTTTCTGAGGCTGTAAATTATTATGGGTGCAGAAAGCCTCATCTTTCTATCACACAACAGCTGGTGGCTTGAACTGCTAACCTTGAGGTTATCAGCTCGAGTCATAACTACTACATCGTATTTGGTAACGTTAGAGAGGTCAGCAAAAAAGAGAAAGACCTTCAGTTACTTGCATTGGCATAGTGGCTGCAACAATGGCCTGAAGCATAGATCTGATTGTGAGGATGGTATAGGAATAGACCGTTTTTGTATTTCATTCTGCTATACATAGGGCCATCATTAGTAGGAACCAACTCTATGGCAACTAACAACAGAGAGATCTTTTCCTGATATGTTGGTATAAGCTCTCTGTTTATAAAGGAAATTGCAAATAATATTTCTCAGTTTGTCTTTTGGTTTTGCAATGGAAGTTTTGATGTGCACACATTTATTTAATCAAATTGATCAATCTTAAAATAATTAGTTAAATTTATCCATCTTAGAAGACATTTGTCCTTGTTTCATTTCCTGATTTTTTTACTTATTTTTTTTAAAGTATTTTATTGTGTTTTAAGTAAAAGTTTTGCAACAAATTATCTTTTTTCTGTGTTTTTCCATGTCTTAGTCATGATACCTTTTCTCCAAAATGCCCTTGTAGATTAAGAACGTATAGTTATGGAATGTTTGTTGACACTTTCTAAAATTCAAGCGAGAAAAATAATAAAACATGTATGCCTTATTAATTGATTGTTGTTTAGTGCTTCTGAGTTGGTTCCAAATCATAGTGATCCTGTATAGTTTCCAAGGAGCAGCTGGTGGGTTTGAACCACTGACCTTGTGGTTAGCAGTCCAATGTTAATCCTGCAGTGCCACACTAGGATTCCATTACTTGATTAATATCTACATAATTTTAAATGCTTTCCCCATGATTTGATTTGAAATTGGATTGTTTGAGTTTACTTTTGGAGTATACATCTTCACATGAAGACAAAAAGGTTATATTTATTATCTAGAAGAAAAAGCCCATTTTCTGAAATAGTATCTACTATACTGTGTGAATTGTTATCATTAAAAAACAGCAGGACAGTGTATTGAAAGTTACTACTGAAAATGAAGCATATGTTTAATCCTCAGAAGTAATTTAAATTTGGAGAATATCATATACTTTTTCTATAATAATAATTATTATAATAATTAAGATAATAAATCAGGGAGGAGTCAATATAGAGACTTGTTGTTGTTAAGTGTCATTGAGTTGATATCAACCCATAGCGACCCTATCTAGGGTTTCCAAGGAGCAGCTGGTGAGCTTGAACCACCAAACTTGCAGTTCAAATGACTTTGCAGTCTGACGCATTAACCCACAGTGCCACACCAGGACTCCATCTAGAGACTTGTTGTTGTTAGGTGCCATCGAGTTGGTGCCGAATCATAGTGACCCTATGTACAACAGAATGAAAAACGTCCCAGTTCTGGGCCAACCTCAGAATTGTTGCCACGCTTGAGCCCACTGATGCCGCCACTTTGCCAATCCATCTCGCTAGGGGTCTTCCTCTTTTTCTCTGACCCACCACCTTATCAAACATGATATCCTTCTCCAGTGACTGGTACCTCCTGACAATATGTCCGAAATATGAGAGATGAAGTTTGGCCATCTTTGCCTCCAAGGAGCACTCTGGCTGCACTTCTTGAACACAGTTCTGTTAATTCTTTTGGCAGCCCATGGCACTTTCAATATTTTCCTTCCAACCCCATAACTCATATGCATCAATTCTTCTAAGGTCTTCCTTATTCACTGTCCAGCTTTCACATGTATATGAGGTTATTGAAAATACCATGGCTTGGGTCAGGCGCATCTTAGTCTGAGTCTTATATATGATTCACTTCATATTTTCTTAAACAAAGTGGTCATCTCTAGTCTGACTGAACTGTTGTGAAGAGGAGAGATTTCAGCTTCAAGAAAACCTACACAGTTCTCCATAGCTCAGTTTCCTGCTTGAACTGGGTTTGAAGGACCACCTAAAAGCAATCTAAAATATGTGCATCAGATTTGTACTTGATGCTTAAATTAGAAAAGACCTCCAAAGAATGGAAATAAAATTGAAATAGTCTTAGAGAAAAAGCATAGCAAAGTTCTCAATGGAGAAGCATGTTGCTTTTTGTAATGCCAGTGCAGAATTGGCTCTTAGTACAGGAAATGAAGGACAAGACCAGGGGGAAATTCTTTTGCAAGCTAAATATGAGTCTGCAGTACACTGCCATTGTTTTAAAACTGTCTGCACCATGCTGGCCATGTTATTGTTAAGTGTGTGGACTTGAGGAGTGGCTGGTGGGTATGGACCACTGACCTTGTGGCTCAAACTGACCTAACAGTCCAGTGCATTATCCTGAAGTGCCACAGCAGGATTCCTAAATCTTTACTGGAGCAGAAAGTCTCACCTTTTTTCCATGGAGCATCTGGTGAATTCAAACTGCTGACCTTGTGATTTGAAGACTGTATTCTGTTTTTAATGGGCAGTGTGCTTTAAAAATTAGTAGGCACCTCGGCAACCTAAGACAGAGCCAT
>NW_006408706.1:2570857-2583907 GCF_000296735.1 Chrysochloris asiatica
TGATGGTATGTGGAGGGGATTATAATCAATGTAATGAAACAAGGTATATGAATGTTTGAATGTGAAACCGATGATGTGCCCTGAAAACTTTCACTCAATCCACAATAAAAACCTTAAAAAAAAAAAAAATTTAGTAGGCAAAACTGAAGACTGTTCAAAAAGTAATTCAAATAATGGAAAGAAAGAAAACAGTAGGTCATATTATAAGTGTATAGGTTTAAGAAATTACCATGGGCTAAGCCAGGGGGTAGGGGGAAAAGCTAGAAAATAACTTGCATAGATGCTTTTAAGTACAGGAAGAGATTTTGTATTTTTTGTTTTCTATGAGGGAGAGGATTGTCATTTCTTCTTTATTCAAAGATGGAGGGGAAATGAGCTCAGTGAAAGCCAAAAGACATTTTGGTGGACCATCAGGGTTATAAATATCAGCCGAGACAAAGAGAAGAGTGGAATTACCATGCTGGAAATCCTGACTAAGAATTGAATGGTTGTTTTCCCTTAAGATTTGAGATATTTATTTGCTTGAAAGATACTTAGCAGATGACTTGTGTTGTCTGCCAGTTCTGTTGCTATAATTTGAAGTTTGCCAAAAACTCATTGAGATAAATCATAAATTTTATGTTAAAATCAATAGTAATAAAATAAATGAAAATCAGAGCAATATAACATTATTTATTTATGAGATTTCTATAGAGATGCATTAGAAAAACCAGTTTTATAGTTAATTATTTAATGGCTCAAAATTTCTCTTTCTTTTGTCTTTTTTAGAGGTACTTATCTTTCTTTTTTCCTGAGCTATCCATTTGTCTTGCTGTGGATTTATTTATTTAAGGAGAGAGGATGCCCTGGGGATTTCTACAGTATAATGGGCAGATGGGCTGATTTCTTGCTTATTAGTAAGCAGGAATGGTTTGATTTTAAACTTCTTCCTAAGGGACAGAAGCCACTCCAAATGTGGTTTACTCAATCATTGAGATATAATTAAAAATAAAGATATTGTTTTGTCTCTCTTCCCTCTAGTCTTCCCTACTCTATTACTATTTTTTTTCTCATCTAGTTTAACTTGATGGCTTAGCGTTATCACTGTTGAATCCTTAAGCAGACCAGTGGTTTGTTCTTTTGTTCTTTTGTTATCAGGGTGGGACAGATGTAACTGCAGGGTTCAGCAGGAGGTAACTAGGAGAAACCTCTCATTAAAGAATTGGGCAATCCCATCTGAGCATCCCTCATCCATTATTTAGTAAATTCAGAACACAGGATGAATAAAACAGGGAAATTCTTAATATCAGATGAAAGAGTATGCAACTAATTGCAGTCAACCTTATGTATGCTTCTCATCGTTGTTTTTCTTCTTTAAACTAAAACATATTAACTCAAGTTAAACAGAGTGTGTTATGAAAGTGTCACTGTTAGATGTAATTACAATGTGATCAAGTTGTAGGTTAGTGCTTTTATGAGTCCAACAGAGTATTTTACAAATAAAGAGCTTCTGAAACCAATGCATCTCAAAATCCATAGCAAGAATGTTAATGCTGTCACAAATGAATGAAACCATCATTTGGACTCTATAATTAGCAGTTCTATTTGCTGTACATATTATCAGGAGGGACTGGTCTCTGGAGGAAGACATCATGCTTGGTAAAGTGGAGGGGCACCAAAAAAAGAGGGAGATCCCCAACGAGATCGATTGGCACAGTGGCAGCAGCAATGGTCTCAGGCATAACAGTGATTGTGAGGTTGGGGCAGTGTTTCTTTCTGTTATGAGTCAGGTCACTATGAGTCAGAACCGACTCGACAGCACCTAACAGCAATGTTTACTGTACTAAGTAGCCCTAATGGCATAGTGATTTAATTGTTCAATTGTTAAATTAAAGTCAGTAGTTTGAACCCATCAGCTGTTCCTAGGGAGAAAGAAGTGGCAGTCTGCTCCTGTAAAGATTTGTAAATGCCTTGGAAACCCTATGGGTTCTGATCTGCCCCATAGGATCACTGTGTGTTGGAATAGAGTCAATGACAATGAGTTGGGTTGGGTATTTACTGTTTTACTCTTTTGCTACACTCATTGTTTGAAAAATATGGTGGTTGGTTGGTGGTTATGTGCTGTGGAGTCAATTCTGACTCATAGCAACCCTGTACAGGGTCTAGGCTGTACATTTATTTCCGAGTCTGTAAATCTTTACGGGAGCAGAAAGCCTCATCTTTCTCTCATGGAACAGCTGGTAGTTTAGAACTGCTGACCTTGTGGTTTGCAGCCCGATTTATAAAAAATACATTCAATTTAAATCACACATCTGCCTTTTTAGAGACAATCATATAGAAAGAGTTTACATCTTTTCTCTGTCCATTTTTTGAATAGGTATTTACATATAGAACACCTATTATTGGATACATTTGTCCCAAATCTGAAGCATGAACTGTGTGGATAGTAAAGGGTATGGGCTAAATATGACAAATAAAAGACAGTGATGATGGAAACATAATACAGCTTCTGATATTAAGAAAATTATCTGAACCCTGTGGAATCACAAGATCTACTCTATTTGACTACATTGCAGTATTTAAACGGTCACAATTAGATTGCACTTGAGAAAAATGAAACATCTTCTTTCTTGTGTTTGGAAAACTACTTATGTAATTTTAAGGATCCTGAAAGATAGAGATCCAAGGCACATCATGTGGCTCCTTCTAAAACATAGAATAAGACAATCTTGTTTTACCTGAGATGAAAATAACTAGGGTGGTGCTGTGGGTTAATGCGCTAGATGGCAAAGTCAGTTTGAATTGCAAGGTTGGTGGTTTAAGCTCTCCAGCGCTCCTTGGAAATTCTATACAGGGTTGCTGTGGGTCGGAACTGTCTCAACAACACTGCAACAATAACAACCCATCCTAACAATCACCCCCAAAGTGCAAGGTCACAATTTGGGGGAAGGGGTAGAAAGTACTCTCCAGGGACTTAAATCTAAGCAGCATTGGACAATACTTAAAACACTTGCACTACTAAATGCTACCTTAAGGTTATTATTATATGCTTCTGTTATATTTTGAAAGAAGAGAGATTTCTTTCAACAGTCACAGAAAATCTGAGAAAGAGGTTGTTGATTGGATTCCAAATTTAGTGAGATGGAAATTGTCACCTTCTATTACTATTCTCATTAAACATAAATCAAACTAAACATAATCATTACTACTCTCATTAAACATAATCAAAACCACCCAGATCAATGACTCTTTATGATAAAGGATAAATTAAGTGACCATTTGTTTTAAAACTGTAGACTCTGAGATAGACAGCAGGGGAGATTCTAGCTGTTTTTTCATTGCATCTTTTTGTTAGCATTGGCTCCTATTGACAACCCTTATCTTGGTTCTCTATCCTATATTGCCTCCCTCCTATATGTTAGATGCTAGACTGTCTGAGTGCAGATAGAACATTCTTAATTATGTCAAACAATGTGCTTTGACTGTCAGCCAGGTCTCCAGACCTCATGGGTACCTTTGGTGATGGACATCTATTTTATCTTGATGTTGTTGTAGTTAGCTATCATCGAGTTGGTACTGATCCATAGCAACCTTATGCACAGCAGAAAAAAGCACTGCCCGATCTTGGGCCAAACTCACTACTGTTGCCATGCTTGAGTCCATCGATGCTACCACTTGGCCAATTCATTTCATTGGGTGTCTTCCTCTTTTAATCTGACCCTCCACCTTACCAAACATGATATCCTTCTCCAGGGACTGGTCCCTCCTAACAATATGTCTGAAGTATGAGAGATGAAGTTTGGCCATCTTGGCCTCTAAGGAGCATTCTGGCTGCACTTCTTCCAAAATGGATCTATTGGTTCTTTTGGCAGCCTGTGGCACTTTCAATATTTTTCTCCAACACCACAACTCAAAGGCATCAATTCTTATATGGTCTTCCTAATTCACTGTCCAGCTTTCGCATCCATATGAGGTTATTGAAAATACGATGGCTTGGGTAAGGCACACCTTAGTCCTCAAGCTGACATCTTTGCTCTTCAACATTTTTAAAAGGTTTTGTGCAACAGATTTGCCTAATGCAATACGTCATTTGATTTCTTGACTGCTGCTCCCATGAGTGTTGATAGTTGATCCAAGAAGAATGAACTCCTTGACAATGTTAATCTTTTTCCATTGATAAGAATGTTGTTTATTGGTCCAGTGGTGAGGATTTTTGCTTTCTTTACATTGAGATGTAATCCATACTGAAGTCTGTGTTCTTTGATTTTCATTAGTAAAGGTTTTAAGGCCTCTTCACTTTCAGCAATCAAGGTTGTATCACCTTCATATCGCAGGTTGTTAATGAGTCTTCCTCCAATCCTGATGCCACGTTTTTCTTAATATAACCCAGCTTCTTGGATTATTTGCTCAGTATACAAGTTGAATAAGTATGGTGAAAGAATACAACCTTGTCGCACACCTTTCTTAATTTTAAAACATTCATCAGTGTTCCCACGTTCTGTTATAAAAACTGCCTCTTGGTCCAGGTACAGATTCCTCATGAGCACAGTGAAGTGTTCTGGAATACTCATACTTCGCAATGTTGTCCATAGCTTGCCATGATCCTCACAACTGAAAGCCTTTGTGTAGTCAATAAAACACAGACTAGGAAGAAAGAGTCATGAACTACTTCCAAATATTTAGTCACTGAAAACCTTATGAATAGGAGAAAAACACTGTCAGATATAGTGCCGGAAAATGAGCCCCTCAAGTTGGAAGGCACTCAAAATGCGACTAGGGAAGATCTGCCTCCTGAAAGTAGAGTTGACTGTGATAATGCGAATGGCATAAAGCTCGTGGGAGAAAAGCCCATGGGACCTTCATTTGCTGATGGGGCACAACTCAAAATGAAGAGAAATAGCTGTAAACATCCATTGAAAATCGGAACATGGGATGTATGAAGTATGAATTTGGGAAAATTGAAAGTGGTCAAAAATAAAGTGGAACGCATAAACATCGATATATCTTAGGCATTCGTGAGCTGAAATGGACTGGTATTGGCCATTTTGAATCTGATGACCACATGGTTTACTATACTGGAAATGACAAATTGAAGAGGAATAGTGTTGCATTCATTGTCAAAAAGAACATATCCAGATCAGTAATGAGGTACAACAATGTCTGTGATAGGATAATATCCATGTGCCTACAGGGAAGCCCAGTTAATACCACTATTTTTCAAATTTACGCACCAACCACTAAAGCCAGCGAGGATGAAATAGAAGAATTCTACCAATTTCTTCAATCTGAAATCGATCAAACATGCAATCAAGATTTATTGCTCATTACTGGTGATTGGAATGCAAAGGTTGGGAGCAAAGAGGAAGGATCAGTAGTTGGAAAATATTTTATCTTGATAGTACCATTTCTTCCCCTCCCCCGCCCTCCAATGAGTATGTTTCCATATCAAATTAGCTAACAAAATTGAACAAGTAATTTTCTGGGAATTACCTAGAAAAGTCAAGAGGAAGGGTTTCTGTTCCTAAGGACAGACCTGGGTGAATATTGGAGCAGGAGACCCTTGAAGGTAGGGTAAATCTGAGGATGAAATTATGCCAAGAGGGAAATTAGAACAAATTGTAGCTATGATACAAATGTTCATTGGGTCATCTCAGAAAAGAAATTTGTGTGTGTGTTCAGTTGGTTTAATGTTCTCCTAGTTCTTTACATAGTACTTTGCAAATAAAGAGTTCAGCACATTTACTATTTATTTATTGCCTGTATTGGTCATGTTTTAAATTAAGGAATAATAAAGCTAATTACTATGCTATTTTTTCATAAGCCTAAGAGCAGTTCCCTTAGAGCTTAGGCAAAATAAAAATATTTCTGCCATCTTAAGAGTCCTGGTGTGGTGCTGTGGGTTAATGTGCTGGGCTGCAAAGTAGGTTTGAAACTCAAGGTTGGGGTTTCAAACACACCAGCTGTTCCTCAGACGCTCTATACAGGGTTGCTATGGGTTGGAACCAACTTGACAGCACTTAGCTACAACGGCAGCAACAGCAAATGTCTTTAGGTATGAGAAAGAAACGGCAGGTAGAAGAGAAATGCGCTTGATTAAGTATGAGATGAGCAGTGTCTGATAATTAAAAGTCAGAACTTTGGACCAAGAGACCTGGATTTGAATCCCAGCTCTTTACGAAAAACTAAATTCTACTAAACTGTGACTGAACTTTTAACTTACAAGCAGATAGAGTTTTCCAATTAAACTAATAATAACTATGTTGTCTTGTTTACCTTGTATCTATTAAATTAAGTAATGCCCATTGACAGTCTGTTGCATGACCAGCATTGATGAAAAGAAAATATTGATGAGAAAAGACTGCAGCTAATGTAAAGGGATGGTTTTAACTTTCCCAGGTTAAAACAAAAGTGAGAACAGACAGTTCTTCCTGAAAAGAGAGTACTTTTTAATGTACATCCCTGAGGGCAAGTGTCATGTCTTAATCATCTTTGTATCTCTAGAATGGAGATCTTAACCTGGTACTTAGCAGGTGCTCAATAATGCTTGCCGGAGGAGCATTGAAAATCATTCTGGACAAATGCAGAGAATTAACAATTTACTAGAATCCTTTCTATTCAATGACATCCCCCTCTTCTGACTTTCCCATTTGCCTGCTTAGGTTAACATGGTGGGAATGTGTGTTTTGACTTCTCTAGTAGAGTGTGAAAGTAACTTTCCCATTAAAGAAACGTTTAAAATGACAGCTTTAGATATAATTGAAAACTGATTGAGGAGGTACATGATAGTTTATAGAGGTTTTATGGGTTATCGTGAAATTTACCAAGTCATATATAAACATAATTTCTATGGGTAAATCTGTCCCAACTAGAAATCCAATCCTTTTTTCTAAGTTGGATTCATTAGAAATAATTTTTCTTTTTTAAAAAACCCTTTTATTGAGAATTGAATGAAGGTCTGCAGACCAGATCACCAGCTGTACATTCAACAAGTTATACACTTTGTTTCATCTCAATGACTACAATCCCCTCCCTGCAACAACAGAATCCTACTTCCTCCCTGTGGATTCCCTTTTACATCTTATATTTCACAAATGAACAAAGCAAAAATATTTGACGTACACATACAAAAGAAAAAAAATTATATAGTCATTAAAATGTCCAAAGGGCACATTCTGCAAGCCAGCCTCTGCTCACAGGCACACAGTCTTACTCAGTCCATGGGTCTAGACCCTGCACTGTCTCTGCTGTTGCTACTCTTCTGGTTAGGATCCCATGCTCCACTTATGCTCTTCCTTCCTGATGGTCTTCAGGGATCCTCTATCCCTGAAATGAAAGATTAACTACTCCCCTTCTTTTAGTTATACATGTTCTATAATTACAGTTGTGACAATCACAATTAATCCTGGTAGCAATTGCTCACAATTGAGTCATAAGATCCCATCACCATCTTCCCCCCAGATCCATCTGGAAAAGAAGAAACTATTTAGTGAAGATTCTACCTTACCACCTTATTCTGAAACTAAGCACACTCATGAGAGCTTGTAGTCAGCCACTTGATGCCTTTATGGTGGCCCTATTTTTGACAGTTAATGTCTAAATTGCCCGTCCCCTTCAACCCAGTACACTGAGGAAACAAGCTTGTTCCTTGATATGAAAAATCCTTCCATTCTGGTCGGAGTTTTGAGCAACTGCATTCATAAACAGAATACTAGTTCATCAAGTTAGCAATCCTTTTTTTCATAAGCCCTTTACTATTCTAACTGCAATGAATCTGTTCAGGAAATAATACCAACAATGTTTTACATCCAGGATTTGAAAAACAAAGAAGGTATACTTCTCAGAGAGTGTCTTTTTCTTTGTTTTTGGTCCCAGATTTATCCCTGGTTAATTCACTGCAAAACGTATATCTGGTAGAGGAGAAAAGAAAATGCATACTAAGCATTTAACCAGTTCATGTAATTAATGCAGACAATAAGTGGCATTGAAAGAAGGGGACTTTAAAATGCTATACATTTCTTTGGGGAAAAGAGTTTCACAGTCATTTTGGGCTTCGAGATGAGATTTTTAGGGAGAAGGAAGAAAATACGCTTTTTTTAAAAAAAAAAAAATCTGGAAATCTCTCACTGACCAACCAAGACCAGATTAGATGCTCCTCCTATAAGCTCTGAGAACGTTTTCTTACCATTACTTTGATTATTCTCCATGTGATTTAATAGGCCACAATGAGTAAGATATTCTAAAGCAGAGATGGGACAATATGAACAAAAGATGAATATGAATAATTGTTAGAGATCTTCAAATTATATTCTGAGAATGCTGAAGACAAGAAATATTTTATGGAGAATAAGATTATAACGATTTGGAAGTCAGATGAAGGAGAAAACCTATGGAGCAGTGACTACAATTTCTGTTGAGTAAAATAGTTCAGATGTAAGAGGAAAGGGGAAAGCACAATTGTTGTGGGCGTAGAATGGAAGAAGTACGTAAGATGCATTTCCAAAGCTGAAACACAACTTTTAATTGACTGGTGTTAAGAAGCTAGAAATAGGAAAGAAAAAAGTGACCAAAGTTTGCAACCTAGTAGACTTATTATTTCTGTTCAAACTAGTGAGTAAAACACTATAGCATTTGTACAACTGCCAATATTGTTTTCAAGGTCCAAATAATTTGTGTCATCAGCGTCAGCCTTCCTATTTCCTTTCATTATTTTCCTTTACTTCATTTGTTGGCCTTTAGGAAAATTAAGTTCTATAGTCTCAAATGTCTTCCAGAGTTCATGTTTACTAGCAGAGAAAGAAAAGGAAATTGAAAATAAAGTTAGCTACATTGTACTTAGCTACATTTTATCTGTTACGGAGTCACTGGTCACTGAATCTGCTCACTAAATTACCTTTGAGTCACATTGGGTCATTTTTATCATCTTAAGATGTGGGTTCATAGATTTAAGTGTTTTTAGCAGTAAAAAAAAAAACAACAAAAAAAGAAATTGTTGTTGTTATTGTTAGGTGTCTTCAAGTTGATTCTGACTCAGAGAAAACCTTTATGCAACAGAATGAAATACTTGCCTGGTCCTGCACCATCCTCACATTCATTTGAATTCATTGAGGCTGTCATTGTGTCAACCCATCCCCTTTGAGGCCTTCCTGTTTTTCATTGACCCTCATTTTACCAAGCTTGATGTCCTTCTCCAGGGACTGGTCCTTTCTAATAATATGTCCAAAGTATAAGAGATGAAGTAGGTCTTTTGCAGCAGATTTGCCTAATGCAATATATCGTTTGATTTCTAGACTGCCACTTCCGTGAGTGTTGATTGTGGATTCAAGCACAATGAAGTCTTTGACTGCTTCAATCTTTGGGCCATTTTTACTTCTTAATATAATAGATTCATAGATTTAAGGACTTACAGCAGTGAAAACAACAATAAAAAATAAATAAGAGAGAGAGATCATGCATTAGGAGAGGTACCGAAATTGAGATCCAGGTAAATTATATAATTTGCTGTGAGTCATGTTGTGCCACAATCAAAACATATGTCTTTTAATCACGGCCAAAATTACTGCCATTGAGTTGATTCCAACTCATAGTGACCCTGTATATGGTTTCTGAGGTAATAAATCTTTATAGGGGGCAGAAAGCCTCATCTTTTTTCCCTTAGAACAGTTGGTGGATTTGAATTGCCAATCTTGCTGTTGCAAACCAGTGTTTATCCTACAGAGCCACCCGAGCTCCTGTGTCTGCTAACTTCCAAATCGTAGTTCCTCATTGTATGCCATATTATTTATGGGACTACTACAGATGATTTTTCATATGTTGTAAATGTTTATAACTAAGCTAACTTTTAGATATTGTTATTACGCAGCTGTATGTGTATGACTGTAGGAAAATTTCAGTTTATTTTTATTTAAATTTGGATTCTTAAAAAAGGGCAAATTGGGATTTTTTTTCTCCTTAATGTTAGGATTATCTGCATTTTTTTGAAACTTTCTGTTGAAGAGACAATCAGAGTTCTTCCATTTTATACATCTTGCAAGCAGAGGTACTGACAGTCTTTGTTCCACAACACTTTTTTAAGACTGTAGAAAAGTGTAGGTTTGGAAAATAGAGATCGAAGATTAGGTATATTTAATGTTCAGTATAATTAAATCATGTCTGCCTCTGGAGTAAAACGCAGCATGTTTATTGTCCACTATAAAATATCTTGAGTTTCCTAAATTCAGGGTTTGTCTCTTGTATGCTAACTATTGAGGACCTATATGCATTTAGACCTACATGCATATTCCTGTGGGACTTGGGGGCAAGGGGAATTGATAGTCATGCTGCTTGGTATGCCATGAGTAATAAAGTCCTTTGTCTCTGAACTAGGAGTCTCATATTATCTACTATATGTGAAACTGTGACAGCTTAGCTTGTCAACTTGCAGGTAGGATAACATCCCAGACCTCTCACAGTTCTTGACACTTTCTAAGTGGAGAGGTTTATGGGTCCAGGAAAAATGTGATAACTGGTTTGGTATAAAGGAAATTTGAAAGACCATATTGTTTTCACTTATATTCCTATAGTTTTAGATCAAACAGCTCAAGATCCAGTGTGGCTCAAGATATCCTAAGGCTCATCAACTGGGCATGTGAAATAGTACTTGGTTGATTTCACTGATTTAATTTTTGTAGCCTTGAGTGTATTATGGTAACATATTCTAAATGTGCCCACCACTTTTCTGTCAGTTTGTCACACTATGGTGGGTTACTTGAAGAAGAATGCAGTATCAAAATGAGAAGTCTTTAGCAACCTGGATATGCAAATATCACAAACTTATCTGCTGAATATGCCATGAACTACCAAAAGAATGAGCAAATCTGTGTTGGAAGAAGTATAACCAGATTGTTCCTTAGAAACCAGGTGGTGAGTCTTTGTTTCATGTACTTTGGACATGTTATCAGAAAAGACCAATTCTTGGAGGACGCCATACTTGGCAAGTAGAGGGTCAACAAAAATGAGGAAGATTCTCAATGAGATGACACTGTGGCTGCAACAATGGGTTCAAACATGGGAATGATTGTGAGGATGGTGCAGGACTGTTGTACATAGATAGGGTTGCTATAAGTTGTAACCAACCTGATGGCACTGAACAACAACAACAGAGAGTAATTTTGTAAATTAGTAAGTTGGCAAAAGTTTTTTCCTGGACACTTCTGCAGGATAAACTGGCAAGCATACATATGTAGTAATTTGTATAGCTAGGTAATGTGACCAAAATGGATTGATGGACCTACTCAAACTTCTGAGTTATGCATGTATGATGATCCATTCCTTTAATGAAGATTCACCTTCCTCATGAATCCTTCTCAACAGATTGTCAGTTCACGCATCAGTGAAAATGTTCAAAGCAATCAGAAAGAATATATTTGGACACCTTCCTTCTAGGACAGGTCTTTACTACATTTTCAGTGCCCCAAACTCATTTTGCTCTTGATAGTTAGATAGATTGAATAATTAAAATAGACACTTTTGTTTCCTTCTCATTTCACTTCTGAACTAGTTACTCAAATTAGGAATAAATGGAAGAGAATACCACAAAGATTGAATGACAAAAAGGATCACATTAGATATGGAGTTTTTGTAAAGGCCCAGAAAAAAATAATACCCAGCATTTACAGAAGCTGCATTCTTGATTGTAGTAAAAGTTAATGATTACTAATTCATCTTACTTCCAACTCTGTCATTGATTTCATCATTTTCCTATTATAAGATTGAAACAAACAATGAATATGGTTGCATTGCATGTCTGTTTTTAGATGTTAGCCCCAGTTTGTTCTAAACTATTATAATAGATTTTATTTCCTTTCATAAAGAGATTTCTTCATTATTCTCTTTTGGACTGTAGGATTTAAAGTTGTTATGAGGTCATATGGATGATGCAAGGAAGGATAGAATGGATGCAAGAGTGGGTAAGAGGCAAAGGAGACAACAAAGAGAATGAAACTAGAAAGAGGAACTACAAGAGAACAACAGAGTCCCCAGTATTTATTAGACACAGTGGCTTCTGTCCAGAAAGTACGATGCACGAGACCATCCTATGAAGTCAAGGGAGACTATTCTGAGAGGAAATAGAAGTGTTTGACTTGGTAATCGTGTAGCTGATTGGTCTAGAAAGTAATATTGACAAAATATTTTCATATGAAAGAAAAGAATACAGAACACTGCATTTTACATTATCAGAATCTGTTAACTTCATTGAAGACCTGCATTTATACTGTGCACACTGAGCCCTTATACTCATGGTCTGCTTCATTTGCTAGCCGGCTGTGGCAGATTACATTTTTCAAGATGGCTACAATCTTATCTCCCTTTCCACATGCCCTTCTGCAAAGGAATCCTACATACCTTTCTACTCCCTCATCAAGTTGATGGTTTTATGACGTGCTATCGAGTTAGTTCAGACTCATAGTAACTCTGTATAGGGTGTCTGAGGAGCTGTTGATGGCTTTGAACCACTAATTCTGCAGATAGCAGCCCAATGCGTATCCTACAGTGCCACACCAGAACTTCTCCCATCAAGAGATTAGTTCCCCACCCCTTGAATCTGGATGGGTCCCGTGACCTCTATGGCAGCGCCCTCTTCTGGCCTGGTGCTGTCTCCTTCTTTCCCTTTGGAAGCTAGCTGTTATGGAAGAATGCAATGAGCCTGAGAGTGCTGTACACTGAGTAGACCAAATCATGTGGAGAAGTCTGATAGTAAGATGCCAGGATAGGGTGGAGAGATGAAGAAAGAGGTTTACAAGCACCAAGGAACAAGATACTTGGAAGTGGATCCTCCACCCCTTGAAGTAACAGACACACCCTGATGAGTCATCTTCTATTCCCCCTGATGAGTCTTTCCTGAATCCCTGACCCACAAATGCTGGGAGCAAAATTAAACGATTCTTTTTAAACCACTAAGTTTATGGGATAGTTTGTAACGTAGCAATTTTTGTTGCTGTTGTTATGTGCTGTGGAGTCGGTTCCGACTCATAGCGACCCTGTACAGGGTTTCCGAGGCTGTAAATCTTTACGGGAGCAGAAAGCCTCATCTTT
>NW_006408706.1:2584007-2598176 GCF_000296735.1 Chrysochloris asiatica
TGTGCTGTGGAGTCGGTTCCGACTCATAGCGACCCTGTACAGGGTTTCCGAGGCTGTAAATCTTTACGGGAGCAGAAAGCCTCATCTTTCTCCTGAGGAACTCTGGTAGTTTCGAACTGCTGACCTTGCGGTTCGCAGCCTGATTCATAACTACTACGCTACAACATAGCAATAAAGATTTGTAATTCTATCAGTCTTGACTGGATGGTAGTGAAAAGCTGAAAGAACACTGATAGATACTGAACTGGTCTTCTTTTTAATAACTGACAGGACTTGTAATAGGCAGTCGTTAAATGAGTCAATAAAGGAGGTGACAAGATAGCTAACTGAATTTATGATCCATCTATATCTTTTTTATTATATATATTTCTTTTAAGCTCTTTCAAGCTTAAAAGTTCATATGCCCATTGTTTTTCTGTTATAAATTCTTTGGTAAAGGGGAGCACTGTGGAAAAATAAGCTTATTATGAAATGAGTCTTTTTTGGAGTGGTGCTACAGGATAAGCACTGTGCTGCTAACCACAAGCTAACTGCTAAGTTGGCAGTTCAAACCCACTAGCCATTTGGGAACCTTGTACAGGGCAGGGTCACTATGAGTTGAGGCTGACTCAATGGCACTTAACAACATTATAATTCTCAGTTTTAGTAATTCCTGATGTATTATTTTGCCAAAATGAACACTTTGGTGTATTAATCTCTTAACTCCTAATGCCTAAGATATTTTTGTTGGGCACGTAATTATACATGTATTTATTTGAACATTTTTTTTTGTCACTCTGAGAACAACTGACCGATCGTTGGGCCAATATGCTTGCTAAGGAGAGGGCTCCTGGAGTTCATTTTAATAGAAAGCTACTTCTCATACTTCAGACATACTGCCAGGAGCGACCAGTTGCTGGAGAAGGTTTTCATGTTTGTTAGGTGGAGGGTCAGAGAAAAAGAGGAAGATCCCGGGAGAGATGGATTGGTAAAGTGGCAGCATCAATGGGCTCAAGCATGGCAACGATAGTGAGGTTGGCTCAGGATTGGGCAGTGTTTCGTTCTGCTGTGCACAAGGTCGCTATGAGTAGGTACTGACTCGATGGCACCAAACAACAACAACAACAATACACTAAAGTACTCCTGGTGTGGCACTGTAGGATCAGCACTGGACTATGAACCACAAAGCCAACAGTTCAAGCCGACTAGCCTTTACTTGGAAACCGTTAACAACAACAACAACAATAACCATAGTGGCGATACTCATAAAAGTTATAAGAACACAAAGAATACCTATGTTAGGGGTTTAATATGATAATCTTAAAGATTATTTCACTTTTGACAGGTAAGCAAATTGGCACAGTTGCTTTATGATCCTTATTCAAGGTTGCAGATACAGTTTTTTGAATAAACACAGATACAGCATTTTGAATAAAGTCCAAGTTTTCTCATTCCTGATTCAGTTTCTAGTGGGGTTTTTGTTGTTGTTATTATGTGCCATGAAGTTGGTTATGACTCATAGTGAGTACAGGGTTTCTGGGGAGCAGCTGATGCGTTTGAACCACTGACGTTGTGGTTCAAACTGACTTTGAGGTTGAGTGCTTATTCTAAGGTGCCACACCAGTACTCCACTATGGTAACAGACATGTTAAAATATCATTCACACTTACATAAAACTTAAAAGTAGAACCTCTTGGTTATTTCTATGGTTTGTATACATGAATGAACACATACCTTCTCTTCAGAGTGAAAAGAAAAATATCCATGTGTCATAACTTAATTTTAAGCTGGTTTAAGATGAAAAATGTTGACACTGAAAAAGTTAAATTGTATTGGAAAAAAATGTCTGCCAAGGACACAATGTGCCCCAATGTGTATTCATTTGCATCTACAGGGAAACCCAATTATAATAGCTATTTTCAAGAACTAATATCACCAGAGATGGAACAGAGCAGCCGGTAGCGTGTCCTAAAAAACTGACCTAGCCAGGAGTGTATATGTGGTGAGTTCACGCACATCTTATTAGTCTCCTGTGAAAAGCTACATTTGATCTACAAGATTGTTTCTGATGTTTACATAAAGTAAGGCTCATAATGAATCACTCTGAACATTTCAATAATCGTGTGTCTCAGGGGAAATGAAATGTTAAAACTGTGCACCTTGAGTTACACATATTTTTGTTTTAGGTTGAACATGGTAAATTTTGTCACCAGATTCATTTTTTAGTAAATTTTATACAAGTTTGGTGTATGGTGAAAGAAAGCAGGCCCCTAAGTAGTTGCTGCAGTTTTAAGATCCATACTAATAAAACAGTTATTGAGAACATTTCTATCATTGGCTGGGTACATATCACATTTGTATCCAAAACAAGGGCCTTCCTGTATTCAACCTCGGGTTGTTTAGTGGAATAGCTTCTTTCTGGTATGGGATACTTTAACAAGAGCTGATAACATCTTAATTTCAAGTAATAAAATTTGACCCAGGCCTTTTAAATTCACTTGGTGCTATTTTAAGGTCTATGATAGAAGCACTGCTATAAACCTAGCCAGTGACTACAGGACAGGCACATGGACCTTGTCTCAGTCCTGCCGTTGCTATATTCTTTCCTACCAGAGGGCATTCATCTATGCTGTTGCTTCTGCTTGGATCATTCTTCCTAGTCCCCAATTTACACCTTCCTTTTAACTTAAACATCGCTTAAATCTCCTCAGTTTACAAGTCTCTTTCTCTCAGAAACGTAGCCTGTCCTTTTGAGTAAGTTGGCTTCCCCTTTTTTATGCTTCTAGAATACTGTCAGTATCACCTTCAAATATAGTTATTATTCTTCTAGTTCTGGTGTGGCACTGCAGGATAAGCACTGAACTGCTAACTATAAGGTTGGTGGTTCAAACGCACCAGCCACTCATCTGAAACCCTATGTAGGCTTGCTACAAGTAGGAACCAACTCAACATCACTTAACCACAACAACTTGTAGTTCTATGCTGCCCTCACTTTTAGATTGTAGCTCTTTAAGGGCAGAGATTGTCTGATTCATGCCATAGCCCCAACATACAGCACAGAGTCTGGCATATAGCAGTCAGTAACCCACCTGCCGCTCTTTGGAAACCCTGTTTGAACCAACTAAACGGCACTTAATAACAACAATCCAATAAATACCAGTTAAATGAATAAAGTAATAAATGGATATGGAAGAGGAAGACATAGGTGAGAGGAAGGGCTTGATCACAGAGGGAGAGGAAGTACTTCCTGCTTTTTATGAGGCTGGAACTGCAAATAACTGAGAGAAAAAAAAATGGTAAAGTTTTACTTTATCTCCCAAAGATGTTTGACTTTTAGAGTCCTTCTAGTCTCATATGGAAGAAGAACACACCCAGCAATTTAGAAAATGTATTGAAAGAGAATAGTTCTGAGGCCATGCTCTATGTGCAATCCAAAAAGAGAATCCCAGGAATTTGTATAGTGAACTTTGAGAACTCTAGTTTTCCCCTTGTTTGGTATCTTTACTTAATATTCTTTTCCACTGATAAAAAGTATTGTAAAGAGAGAAAACAAGGGGAAAGCTATTGTTTTTCCAAGTTCAAGAAAAGAGTCCTTAGGGCACCTCAAACAAATTATATGTTACATATTTTTTTTAATAAGCTAGGCAAGCTTCCTGTCTTCTCTTGGTCTGTCTGCCCCCTACTCCTCGTCATCCAGACTTTTCTTTTTGTCTATTCTGAACGCTACAAATTCCTGGGGTACACTTTCCCATTGCACTCAAGCCTTTGCTCCAGAACATAGAATCTACTTCAGTGGCCAGAAGTTTTAATGCACTAAGAGTGTCATTCGTATAATGAGCATCCCTAGGTGGAACAGTGACTGAATTCCTTGAAACATGTGTATGTATGGTGACTATAATAGTTACCGTAGGGTAATATTATAACAAATAAAGCCATGATCTCAGTGACAAAACACGCATGAGGAAAAGTTGCCTATGTCCAATGAGTGTACTGGAGGAAGCAGAGGGACTCTGCTCCACAGAGTTACTCAGAAACTCAGGCTTTTTCCAAATAGTTACTCTATTAGACTTAGGTCCTGTGGTCTTTTGTGTTCAAATTGCCAGCAGATGAGAAAAGATTAGTGGAGAGTTTAACTGTAACGACCTGCAGTTGGAAAATGTGGTCTAGCTGTGTGCCCAAGAGGTAAAAAGAAATCATTTTCTGGACCACTCTCCACTCTCCACCTAGTAGTGAGATTCTCCACCACAAGTTGAGTAAGAAAGCCTATTGAGGACTTTAGAGAACCAAGCCTTTATTTATAACGCTCTTTCTGTAGGAACAAAAATGTAACTATGTCTCACAAATAACACATCTCTAAGACATAACTGAGCTTTGGCAGCACAGTGGTCAAGTGCTCAGCTGCTAACTGAAAGGTCAGCAGTTCGAACCTAACAGTTACTCTGAGGAAGAAAGATGTGACAGCCTGCTTCTGTAAGGATTTACAACCTTGGGAAACTATGAGTCAGTTCTCTTCTATCCTTGCTGTTGTTATTGTTAAGTGCTGTTGAGTAGGTTCCGACTCACAGTGACACTGTATGGGGTTTCCAAGGAGCCACTGGTGAGTTTGAATTGCCAACCTTGTGGTTCGAACCGACCTTGCGATCCAGTGCTTATGCCATGGCACCACACTTACAGGGTCAGGCTCAGTTATGTCTCAGAGAAGTGTTATTTGTGAGACATAATTACTTTCTATCCACCCCCAGCCCCCCCCCCCACACACACACACAAGTCAGAATCTACTTGACAGCAATGGATTTAAGTCATAGCTGTTGATAGTTCAGGAAACTTTAGCCTACTCAAGGAGTGGACTACATCCTGTGGGCCTGGGGTCCCTGTCCTGTGAAGCTCCTAGGTCCAGGGATAGATGGATGCCAAGACACCTGGAGATCTTCAAGGAATGCTGGGTCTACAGATGCTGAAAAGAGATAAGAACTCTGGATCCAGACTTCTAGTCTCCTACGCTTGGAGAGAGTAAATTTCTGTTCATTAAAGCCATGGACTTGTGGTCAAAATAAATAAATAAAGAATAAAAGTAGCATGTGTCAAATTCTGTAACATTGTATTAACTCTAATGGTTTAATAAAAGAGAGTAGACATTTTAAAATTATTATCCTCTCTTCTAAAACTCCAAGTCTATAAAATATGCTTAACATAAGACCAATAAAGACTTCTTCCTTTTTTTATTTAAATCACTATCACTTGGCTGAGGTTGGTGCTCTTGGCATTTTGCATCTTAGTTTCTGCCCATTTGACAGCAATTTATTAAGTGACCACATTTCAGTGAAGACATGACTTAATAAAAGGACAAGTGACTTAGTTTCAGAAGAACTTTCATACTGCACTTCATTCACTTTGTGACTTTGGGCAGGTCACCAAAATCATTTTTCACTTTGGTGTTTTGCCTGTATTATGACTAATAACAACCTTCTTCCAGTACAGTTGTGAGAATCCAGTGAAGTCATTTAATATTTACCAAGTATCTACCATGTGTCAGCATTGCTCTAGGTGCCTGGGATATATTAGTGAGCAGAACAAACAAAGATCTCTGCCCTTCTGGAATTTCACTGTCATTGTTAAGTGCCGTTGAGTCAATGCCAATCCATAGTGACCCTGTATAGGGTTTCCAAGGAGCAGCTGGTGAGCTTGAACCACCGACCTTGCAGTTCAAATGGCTTTGGCACATCAACCCACAGCACCATACCAGGACTCCAATTAAAGAAGCCTAAAAGGGATTTATAAATTATAAAGTTCTTTACAAATGTAAGATATGATCACTAATGCTAGCTACAGTAGCTATAGTTTCTCAAACATCTTTAAAGGTCTTATTTGAAGTAATGCATTACTCCTACACATCATATGGCACAACCACTTTGAAATCAATTACCAATCTAAAAGTTAGTGATCTGAACCCACCCAGGGGCACTGCAGAAGAAAGTCCTGGTGATCTAAAAAAGATTAAAGTCCTGTAATCTTCCATAAAGATTACAGCAAACAAAACCTTATAGAGTGGTTCTTCTTTTTAACAGATGAAGGGCCATGAGTTGTAATCAACTCATTAGTTGATGGGTGCTTTGTTTTTTTTCAGATATCACAAAGTATATATAATAAGAGAAAATCTAGGAAATGTAAACTTTACCCTTTAGAATTTGATTGATTTATATTCATACAGACTCTCTAGGGCAGAGAGAACTGCTCCATAAGATTTCTGAAGCTGTAAGGAGCTCTGGTAGCATAGTGGTTACGAATCGAGCTGCTAACCTCAAGGTCAGCAGTTTGAAACTACCAGCTGTTCCGTGGGAGAAAGATGAGGCTTTCTGCTCCTGTAAAGATTTACAGCCTTAGAAACCCTGTACAGGATCGCTATGAGTCAGAACCAACTCTACGGTACTTAGCAAGAACAACAACAACAAATCTTTATAGGAGTAGAAAGCCACATCTTTCTTCCAAAGAGTGGTTTGTGGATTTGAACCAATGACTTATGGTTAACAGCCCAGTGTTTAACCCACTACATCACTAGGACTCCTGATGCAAAAATAGACACACACTGATCCTACTCTTAAGCAGTTTATAGTTCACTCAAGACCAGGACCACTAAAACCTGCATCATGAGGATAGAAAGTGAAGAGCTGCCAGCAGAAAGGCTCCGAGAAATTGAAAGCATCAAAAAGAGAAAGATGACTGCCCAAGTACATAAAACATCATAAAGTCAGTTGATATCCCTTTGTGTGCGGGGTAAAGCCCTACTAGTAACCAGTTGTCATGAATCAACTCTGACTCATGATGACCTCATGTGTATCTGAGTAGAACTGTGCTCCGTAGGGTTTTCAATGGCTGATATTTTGGAAGTAGGTCACCGTGTTTTTTTAACTGAGGTACCTCTGGGTAGCCATCAAGCTCCATCCTTAGGTTAGTAGCCAAGCACATTAACTGTTTGCAAAGCCCAGGGATTCCATAAAACTACCACTGTTGTTGTTAAGTGCTGTTGAGTCACTTCCAACTTGTATCGGTCCTGTGTAAGGTTCCTAAGAGAGGCTTACTAGGTTTGAACTGCCAACCTTGTGGTCCAGTGCTTATCCTATAGCACCACACCAGGACTCCACACCACTTCTGTTGATGTTGTTAAGTGCGGTTCAAACTCACCAGCTGCTCCTTGAAAACCCTATGCAGGGTCTCTATGAGTTGGAACTGACTCAATGACACTTAACACCACCACCACAACCACAGTTATTTGTAATTTACAATGATTAGCTGTCTAATTGGGCTACTGAAAAACACTTACACTTTCTGACTTCAATTGATAACAAAGTGCCTTAGTAACACATCTGCCTTGTAGATACAGTTCCCCTTTTTATAGCATCATATCTTGTGTCTGCTAGAAAAGTTCCCAACATTGCCAGACATTTGCTTATAAGAAGCATTTTAAAGTAGACTTTTCTGAGTGGAAAACTACCTATATTTATAATAGTGATAGGGTTAACAATAACAGTAACAATTTTGCATGTTGTGTGTTGTTGCGAGGTTCTGTCCAGTTGGCTCTAACTCATAGCAACCCCACAAGAGAATGAGCCACGGCCTGACCCTGTATGCAGGGTTTCCTTACAATTGTTATCATGTATGAGACCATTATTGGAGCCACTGTGTCAGTTCATCCCATTGGAGGTCTTGCTCTTTTTGATGACCCTCTATTTTACCAAGCATAATCCTTTTTCCAAGGACCAGTACCTCTTGATAACAAGTTTGCATAGATACTTTTACTTTTAAAAGTATATTTACATATATTATCTCTCTGATTTAATCCTGTCTTTATTTTTACATTTAGCTATTTCATGTATAATACTCTGAGTTCATTTTATAGGAATAGAGATGAGTGCTTTGCATGTGCATATGTGTATTTTCCTAAACATATTGAGTGACAGGTGTAGCCACAACTTAATGTGCTTAAATATGGCCACCTTAATCCAGTAGATGAGATTGGGCTTCTTGTTAAAAAAAAAAGTCCTGTTTTCTTATGAGGAAGAATTCTGTTGTAAACTCCTTGAAAGCAAATTCTGTGTTTCATCAGTCATCATATGAATAAGGATATGAAGATTTCTAAGATTGATTATAAAATGTTTTAACTCCATGATTTTCTCATAATTATAGTACCCATTGTATCTGACGTAGTATAAGAAGATTTCTAAGACTGATTATAAAATGTTTTAACTTTTTTTATTTTCTTATGATGGTATCACCCTTACAATCTGACTTATATATTCAATAAACCTTCTATTATCTACTGCTGTTGAGTCGAATCTGACTCAGCAATGCAATAGGACAGAGGAGAACTGCTCTATAGGGTTTCCAAGGCATTACAGAAGCAGACGACTTCATCTTTCTTCCAGAGGGTGATTAGTGGGTGTGAACTGTTGGCCTTTTGGTTAGCCATCCAACACTTTGTTTTGCTTGGTTCTGGGAAATTCAATAATCTTTTCCCACCAAACACACCTAGCACACACACACACTCACATAGACAGATCCACAAACCCTGACTTTAAGAAGGTCATGACCTGTCAAGAAAAGACAATTGAATAAACAGTGCCGTTGTACAATAGTGTTACAGACAGTCTGTCAGTAGCATACATGGAAAGAAGAGGTACAGAGAAGGGAGGGGGATCACTTACCTGGATGCTGGGCATGCTGCTGGTAAGGCTTTGTGGCTGAAGTTATCCTTGAGCTCAATTTTACAAGATGATCATTTGAAATCAAGCGAATAACATCTTTAAAAAATATATAACTGTCTTATATTCACTCTGAAAAATTAATCACTGATGCTTTCCCCTAAGTATCCTCTTCACTGGCTGAAATGTATCTCTTCAGATTCAAAGACCCATTCAAGAATATTACAGTTTTCTCTTTATGCATTGTGTCTGTTCTACATTGAAGTACCTGTAGGAAGAAAATGACGTGCAGGTTTTTTTAAATTATTATTATTATTATTGTGGGTTTAGAACTGAACAAACTGAGGGTGTGTCAGACACCAACCAGCCGAGTCCCCAGATCATTCTAGTCCCTGGTATTCTTTTTTTTTTTTTTTTCCCAAGGCTTTCTTCATTGTAACGGGTCTCTGATGGTAATTGGCTGAATCAGATTTAACAATGCAGTCAGATAAACAGTTGTGGCAGCTGCTGCCATGGCAACGTCACCATCCTCACCCTCCCTGTGCGTGCCCCTTCCCCACCCCATCTCCTCCTCCTGCTTCCCTCCAGCAAGTGCACACTCGCTAGTGGTCTGTACAGACGGCACGGTTTAATGGCAGAGCTATTTTCCTGTTTCCAAACTGTTCAAAATGATGAACGAAGATGCAGCTCAGAAAAGCGACAGTGGAGAGAAGTTCAATGGCAGTAGCCAGCGGAAAAAAAGACCCAAGAAGGTAAACTGCTGGAATTAGGAATATCTGTATATAAAGATATATGTGTGAGTAGGTAATATCAGTGCAACTGTAGAAACCGTGGAGCATTGTGTTACTATAGCCTCTATAGTAGGGCAAAGCATTGCTTTTTAAAGTGGCAGGTACCAGCTGCTGCTTTTTTTAAAAGAATATTCAGGGAACCACAATTCATAATGGATACATTCACTTGAGCTTCTTGAAGTGAACAGAGATAAGGGGTGTTCAGCATGTGGATTTTTGAGGATTGTGGCTACTGAGGGATGCTTCTCCTGTGTACTGAGTACAGAAAGATTCATTTCATTTTCAGAATGAGTGAATTCAAAAGGGGAAGTGTTGAGCAAGGTAGATCGTGAAGCAAAAGGCTGATTTTGGGGCAGATTTGTTTGCTCTGTGATGGTCTTGAGATGGCTAGACAGCATACGTGTTCTAGTTCTGTGCTAGGTGTCTTCATAAGGAGAAAACACTGTTGTGACAGGAGAAATATGATCCCAGCATGCTATTTCTTTGGTTAGCTTAGCTCCTTTGCAGTTTCCCCAGACATTAGCATGAGAACTCTTTCAATGATCAAGATAAACAGCTAACGAAAGATATTATGGGGTGGGGGTGTGGTATTGGTCACACAAAACAGTATGTAGAATTTGCTACCCTGGCATATATACATTCCCACACTCTGATTTTCAAGGAAAATCAGATACCAGTGGGAAACAGTGGGAAAGATGCAAACTATTCAGCCCCACCCAATGCCAGCTCTTCTTTCTTTATGGCCTGACTCTTTTCTGGTGAACTCTTTCCCTCAAAGCTCCCCGAACCCCACCTCTAAAAAAGATAGTTAAAAAATGAGCAGTTCTATAGTCCATTTAATTTTGGAGAGAGGTGGGGGGGGGGCAGCTATGATAGGGCTGGGATACAAAATAGGATTCTAATGTACGTGGCTTCCAATGTTAGCTGGTTTGGGATTTTGAACAGATAGATTTGGAAAAAAAAAAAAATCCTAAGCAACTGAATGTTTTTGTCATTTTAATAATGTTGAAATTGTATTGTGTCTCAAGATTTTATACCTAGTGTTCTAAAGGTTTCATAATCTATATAATATAAAATAATCTTAAAGCTCTGAAATTCAAACATTATATCAGCAAACAAGGGAGTAGTGTACTTGTATAGTGTCATGTAATTAGATAAAAATAAGCATGCCCACATATGACAAATAATTAATAATAACATGAAGGTAGTGGTGCAATTTAACAAAGGCAAAAGATAATACAGGGCAGGCAGGGGCATTGATAGAATGTCATTTTGTACCTGGGCATTCTTGATCCCTCAACCCTTGAGGGCATTTTTATAGAGTGTTAGTTAATTGAGCAACATTAAAGAAAAAGAAAGAAGGTGAAGAGAAAGAGAGAGAGGAGAGCAGAAGAGAAAAAAGGAAGGAAAATGTTTGCTTTAAGTCACATAATCAAAATTTCCTTTATTTCTGTCTGAAGTCTCTGTACTGCACTAGAAACAATATACCCAGGACTACAAAAGGGCAGGGGCATGTTTCTTAGGAAAAATTTGAACTCTGAGTGATAGTCTAAAATTCACATTACCAAAGCCACTCTAAAATATTTGATGGGGTAGAGAAGACAGAATTATCATGTATAATAACTATAATATTTTTAAGCTCTGTTTTTTTTTTCCTTCAAATATTTGTTTCAGGATTAAGTCCTTACTAAATTTGTACCAAAATGTTAGCAATTAGTAGCAAATGATGAATGTGTGCCTCTCTGTGTTTGTACATATATTCAGAGGTATATATAAAACAAGCTGTTAAAACACAGTAAAGACTGAGTGCTAAAAGTCAAAAGTTACATTTTACCAGCGAGAAAAAGGAAAAAAAAAAAACCCATGATATAATATGGGGGATACACACATATACACACACAGAGAAACATACAACCCCATATCTTGTCGAGCTAGCTATATGTGGGTTTGAATCTTAATTCTATCTTTTAATGTTTTGTCTCTGGGGCATATCATTTAACTTTCCTGATCCAGGTCTTCATTTGTAAAAAGTGAATAGTTGTATATACATTTTGATATTTTCTAAAGACAAGAAGTAGTGAGTATAAAATTATTTGAACTATGTTTGCTATGTAGTTGACAGTAGAAGTTACTTATTGGAATAAATTCTGTGGAAGAAAGTCATATGTCTCTTTATATTTTTGAGAGACACAGATGACAGAATATAGTATTAGTACTCTAGAAAGGTTAGTAGTTATTTTGCAAAATGTCAAACCTTATATGGTATAATTGGAAACTTCTTTTCTCATACAAATTTTGAGAGTTACATAAATGTACTCCAAGGCTTTAGATTGCTGCCTCCCATCACTTTGCACAGCAGACAACATAGATTTTCATATTTTGAAATTAGTCCATTGATTGTGCTTTGATTAGGACATAATAGTCAAGAGATTAACATCCCCAATAAGCATTAAAATCAGAGAAAGTAAGAATTTGGAGCGAAGTCAATACTACACGACTTAAATTCAGTTGTCTGTTTTTCTCCTAAAGATTCATATTGAATCTATGATAGAATTCTATACAAGCATCTAGGAGTATGTACTACCAGGCCCACTCTGACCTGGATGTAGATTTGTGATGCAGAGCGATATTCCTTGAAAACATAGTTTCTACCTGTAATAAATATGTAATGGAGGGGTCACGCCCAGTTTGTTTACTCTATACCATTTACTCCACACCCACCCAAATGGTTCCTCTAAGAGGCAAAAAATGGTTCTGGGTTCTTTGTCACATGACCTGCAATGTGAGAAAATAAGTTCAACAAGTTTATTTTTATCAGAATTTTAGTGAGTTTCTTGAACATATAAATTATTTATGTTTCTCTTAAGAATGCTTGCTCTGGCTCCAGTAGCAAACATGTCGAATAGTTTCAAAGAGTCCTTACAGAAGAGTCTATAATACACATCTTGGACATGGGGTACCTTAGAAAGGACTCAGGATTTGAGCTTTGATCGGATGATTTTGGGGAAGATCCAAGGAATGTCTCTGGTTTGAGTGCCATAAAAAAAGTGACACAATTCTATGATTGGATATCTCAATACACATTATGCATAGGGAAGGCAGACTAGAATGAAGCTATAACTGTAGTTGATAAAGAAGCTTCAGGCTTTCCTTTAGTATGAGAGGAGTAGAGTATTGATATTTTGTGGCCTGGACAAGATTCCCATTTTGTTTTTGATCATACATGACAAGGAAGTGGTCTTGTTTTTGTCTTTTGTCTACTGTGATCACAAAGTGGCTGTGCCTGATGTTGATGTTTTGTGAAATTGGTTGTTATGTTCAACAGTAGAACCCCCAAACACCCAAAGCTGTGAGTGCCATGCCAGCTCTTAGAAATACCAAGTTTCAAACTAGATCCTAGATGTGAAGGGCTGCTTTTCTCTATCAAGTCTGAAATCCAAGATAATTTTGGAGAGAAAGATTCATTTATACTTGGGTGCTCTTTAGTGTCCATGGAAAATAAATCATATCATAGCTAAAGTATTCATAGAAGATTGCTTCCTCTAATATTTCAGTGAAACAGTTTGTTTAGCATCCAGTTAATTCACACAAATAATTATTGACCAAGGTACAGATTTGGGATTGATGTTCTGGTGTGGTTCAGTGGAGAAGAGCAAATGGGGGTCCTCTAATTTTTGACTGTAATCCTGGACTATAAGGAAGCATTGGGACCTATGTGGAATGAACGGATTTAACAAAAGTTCTAGCATACACTAAAACAGACTCAAACATACCAACAGTCATGAAGATCACTCAGGAATGGGCAATGCTTCCTATGTAAAACCCCAACTGAATCCACTGCTGTCAAAATCGATTCTGATTCATAGCAACCCAATAAAATAAAGTAAGTATACCTACTCCATAGGGTTTCTGATGCTGCAAATCTTTATGGAGGTAAACGGCCTAATCTGTCTCCCATGGAGCGGCTGGTGTTTTCGAACCACTGACCTTGCAGATAGCTAACAGTTCAACACCTAACATATTTCATCGCCAGGGCTCCTCTGTTAATAATATTGTTATACATAAATTGAAACCATATCAATGCAACTAACTACAATAAATCTCAGACAATTCTATTAAGGTTTCTTGTGGAGTCCTGGTGTGGCACTGTCAGTTAATGAGCTATACTGAAAGGTCGGTTTGTACTGCAAGGTCGGTGGTTCAAGCTCACCAACCACCATGGGTCAGAATCAACTCAACAGCAACAACAACAAATCTATATATTTTGGCACATTGGATTAAAAGAATCCAAAACCATATTCGTGTGCTGCACCCCTCCCCCACTTTCCTATTTTGTACCATTAACAAAGCAGTGGATTTGATCTAGAACAGGCTGCATGAGCCTTTAATCATTTACAGAAATAAAAATGGAAATGCCTAGCAATCATCCCTTACACATGACAGAGTCTTTAAAAATCATGAGGGTAAAAAACATTTTTTTAAAAGTAAACTTCATTGTGAATCGAATGAAGGTTTACAGAACACTGTATCATTTCACATTCAGCAAATCATATATTTTGCTTCATTAATTACCATGATTGCAAGCCCTTACATGTACCATCAGTTCACAGTATTGACCTTGATTTCCTTCAACTCTTGCACTCCTCCCTGTGTCTCCTGCTCCCTTCTTTTGTCTGCCATCTTCATCTTTCCTGTGCTAATCT
>NW_006408706.1:2598691-2608142 GCF_000296735.1 Chrysochloris asiatica
GTGGCAACAGTAGTGAGGTTGCCCAGGGTCGAGCAGTGTTTCGTTTTGCTGTGCATAGGGTTGCTATGGGTCGGTACCAACTTGATGGCACCTAACAACAACAACAAATTGTTTGCAACAGAGTAGTAGGATAAAATGGTTGTGTAGGATAACATATATAATTTTTAATATTCTTTGATCCTGGACCATTATTTAAAAATATTCAGGAGCACTGCAAAATATTTTGGTTGTATTTATTTGTATTGCTGTTTACTTGCTGCATAAGGAGATTGCAACAGTACCAGATGTGTGATTGAAATGTTGCACCACTGAAATGTGAATGAGAGACATGTTTAAAGGCTTATTTTTATAGCAGCCACAGAATGTATGACTTTTTTAGTGGGATTAGGTAGCAGATCCAACAATGGGTGATCAAAATAATCTTGTAGTCAAGCTAGTCTTGAATTTAAAGTTGGTGCCTTATTGAGTTAAATCAAGTCTGGAAAGGTTTTCATATATAATTCATCCTGAATAGCATACTCATGTTTCAGTTTTCAAAATAACTTACGATTTTTCCATTTTTTACTTCAATTTATTACCCCAAAATATCATGTGTTGCCCAAAGACAACAAGTAATTCCCCTTCACTGAAAGTATTTAAGATCATCATCTGGTAGGGATAATAGTATTTTTTATTGTATTGAAAATATTACTTACAAGCCTGCATTTTGTGATTTTTCAAAGAGATGTCTGTCTCTTTCTGTTTGCGTGTTTGTATGGTGTTGATTTTTTTTCATTGAAAATTCTTGTTTAAATCATAGGTAACTAATCCCAGAATATGATTTTTAGAGCAATGTTTTTTTTTTTTTTTTCCTTTTATTGTGAACTGAGTGATAGTTTACATGGGAAAACATTAGCTTTACACCATCGTTTCATTGCAATGATTACAATCTCCATGTATCACCGTTTTTGCTTCTATGCTCTCTGGGGGTTTTTTGAGGGAGGGGAGAATGTACATAAAAACACTCAGGAATATATAATAATTTAAACAACCAAAAGGCACATTCTGCAAGCCTGCCTCCTGGCTGCCAGCTCTCAGTCCCTCTCTTTCCATGAGTCTAGCGTCCTCAGCTGCTCCCTCTCTTCATGTCCCTCATTCTGCTTGTGGATAGGGTCCCTCATTCTGCTTGTGCTCTTCTTCCTTGATGGTCCTAGGGTCCTCTGTTTCTGGACTGTAAGATTAACTATTGCCCCATTTTTGTAACAAAACTTCTACCTTTACAGTTGTGACAGTCGCAATTAGTCACGATAACAATTATAGAGCAGTTTTTTTCTACAAGTTGTCTGCTGACTACAGCTACCAGAATTATTACCTGGATTGCCTATACAATAATTTAGATTCCGAGAACCCATTTTCAGTCCTTCTGAATTAGAACAGCTGAGGATTTTTAATAGCCTTTAAGCTCACTGTTGTTGTTAAGTGCAATTGAATCAGTTCTGACCCTGTATAGGGTTTCCGAGGAACATCTGGTGAGCTTGAACCACCGACCTTGCAGTTCAAATGGCTTTGCAGTCTGGCACATTAACCCACACAGCCACACCAGGACTCCCTAAGCACACATCCAAGGCAACCTGGTTTCATGCCTACTGACCACATTCTAAGCCATTATTCAGAATTACTGCCTTAGAATGTGGTCAGTAGGCATGAAACCAAGTTGCCTTGGATGTGTTTTAATTAGATGTGTTAGATTATGTGTCTGACAGTTACAGTTGTTTCTTTTATGTCTGGATGCCAACAGCAGTGAGAAAAGAATATGAAGCATTTTTTCCCCTTTCTCTGATTCTTATGTCTACAATCTAAAATGCTTCACATAAGCTGTCTCAGATAATTTTTTAAATAACTGTCATTAAGTATTTGTATTCTATTATTATTGTAGATGAGTAGCTGGAGGTTTAGAGGCTTTGCACAGGCATGGTGATAGGGAGGTGATAGACATTTTTCTTAGTATTCAACTAATGATATACTTTGAGTCACTTCTTCCATGGAAACCAGGTGTTAAGCTATTCTTCTATATCTCTTGCAAAGTGTTTTTGGTATCTACAGCTCTGTGCATTGGACAAATCTGCTACAAAAGATCTCTTTAAAGCATTCAAGAACAAATATATTAGTTTGAGAACTAAGGTGTGCCTGACCCAAGTCATGGTATTTTCAATAGCCTCATATGCATGTGAAAGTTGGTCAGTGAATAAGGTAGATGGTGGAAGAATGGATGCATTTGAATTATGGTGTTGGAGAAGAGTATTAGAAGTACCATAGACTGTCAGAAAACCAAAAAAAAATCTGTGTTAGAAGAAGAACAGGCAGAATGTGCTTTGGAAGCCAGGATAGTGACACTTCATCTTTGGACACGTTATCAGGAAGGACCGGTCCCTGGAAAAGGACATCATGCTTGGTAGAGGGTTACCAAAAAAGAGGAAGACTCCCAAAGAGATGGAGCAACACAGTGACAACAGCAATGGGCTCAAATGTTAATGGCAATTGTGAGAATGACAGAGGACTAGGCAGTGTTTCATTCTATTGTGCTGAGTTGGAACCGACTGGGCGGCACCTAACAAAAACAACAACACAACTCAGTCTTCTGCTAAGATTCTTTCTGCTTCAGTTACTTGCCATCTTGCATCAGTTGATTATATTTTCCAAATAGCTTATTGTGATATACAGGATGGATATGTAAAGATCATTCCTTTCTTGACTTTCTGTAGTATCCCCACAAGAAGCACTCTGCTGTTTCTTTCCCTGTGCTTTCATTATATTTTGGGATGCACTGGTGTAGCTGATTCTATCCATCCATACAGACAGTATACTGGACTTTGAAAATCCACAGAAATGGATAGAACAACAATAACAACAAAATTAGACTAGCTTGTTAGTGTGGCTTATTAATTTAAGCTAGTATTAAAAAGTTGATCTTAGTTTCACAACTTTAGCTATAATTATTCTCTTGAGGAACTTTGTTAGTATTATATTCTCAATACTTGTTCTCTTAAATCTTATTTATATACATATGTATTTTTTCTCAAATATTTGGGGTTTTTTACCCCCTTAGCAATATCTCAAAAGAGGCATGATTGCATATTGAAATACATTTAAATTTTTAAATCTGCATTTATGGCTTGTCCTGATCAAAAGCAGGCTGAGCTTCAGCTTCATTTCTTTCCTGATTATGCTGTGTTCTAATTCTTCTGGTAGCAGAAACAAAAGCCATGGGCTATTTTTATCTCAGTGACCACTGCCAGGATTCATCACAACAAATAAAGTTACCATCTCAATTTCCTTTTACTTGGTAGGGCAGAGTTGGGATTGGATTGCTGCAAAAGACAATCTTTTGGTAGCAAAAAGTGGATGATTTTATACACAAGAGACCCAACAAACATGACGGCATCCACTTTTTGTTCTTCCTCCTTCCCTCGCTCCCTCTCTTGCTTACCTCCTTTCTTTCTCTTAGTCTCTTTTATTAAGGATTTAAAAGAAAAAGAGGTCAGTTTTAGAAAACTGTTGTTGTTAAGTGTTGTTGCCATGGTTATGACTCATAGTGACCCTGTATAGGGTTTCTGAGGAGTGGTTGGTGGGTACTATCCACTAACCTAGTGGATAGTAGTCCAGTGCTTATCTTACAGTAACTGTAGGGAGGTGGAAAAATATGTTCTATTTCATGATATGGAAAGTGGGCTTCTGTTTAAACTTTGGATTGGTTTCTTTTCATGTTTTTCAGTTAAAGCACAATTATCATCTTCTTTTCCCAACGAATTTGTGTTTGTACTCTTTAAGACAAAGGCCTTGATTTCTAACATTTGCTTAATGAGTTTTAGTTTCTAAGAATTAACTTGTTTAACTCCATGTAATTTAATGGTTCCTTCCTGTGCATAAATAATCTTCAATTCAACAACTTTGTAGCAATGTTAAGCATTGTGCGGCTAAAAGTCAATGTTTGATATCTTGATGGGGTTTATAATCTGATTTAAATTCAAGAAAAGAGGAATGAGCAACCCAGACTCATAGTTCGAACTCATAGTGACCTTGCATATGGTTTCTGAGGAGTGCCTGGCCAGAGTAATATAGAAGTATTATGTGTGAACTGCCCCAAATAAATTGTATAGGGGCATGGAGCACGACGAAACAATAATGTGATTTTGTTAAGATGGCAAGCTCTACAAGTAGGTGAAAAAGTGTTCAATTCTGAATTACAGCTAAGATTTGAGTATAAAGGAAGGGAACACACCTACAATCCAGATGGGACAACAACTTTAGTCATATAATTCCAAGTCATATTTAAAGTTAGGAAACTATTGAAGGATTTCTTAAAGTCCATAATAACCAACTGTGTGTGAATCCTCCCTGATATTGTTGTCATTATGTACTGAGCCTCAGGCAACTCTAGGTTTATAGTTTCATGTCTGTCTTATTTGGGGGACTTACTCTGAATTATTTTCTTGTAACATGTATTTTTTAAATTACTAATATTATCTATGAAATTTTGCTCTATGTTGTTGTTATTAAGTGCCATCGAGTCGGTTCCGACATAACAACCCTGTATACGGTTTCTGAGGAGCAGCTGGTGAGCTCGAACCACCAACCTTGCAGTTCAAACTGACTTTGCAGTCCCACGCATCAATCCGCAGTGCCACACCAAGACTCCATATCTATCTATTTGCTCCATATCTATTTATAAATAGTTTTGTGATTAACAGTAAGTTCCAATAAATTAGTTTATGAATTAACAAGGTATCCCAATCTTTTAGGAAGATTTTTTGAAATTAGTGAAATAATCGACCTGCCATTATCTGAAGAGATACTGGTATGATGACCCAGGACTTGTAGACTATAATCTAGAATATTTGTAGAGGTGCTGATAAGGCTTTGCCTATTAGTAGAAAAATGCATTCATTCTCTTTTGATTATTATGTATGTTATTTGCTAGCCCATGTTATGTGGTGGCAAAATGTTGAGGTTGGACTTTTAGAGCCTTAAAAGTAACATTCATCTCCACTGAGTGGTTTCCAATCTGTCTGGATGGAGCTGGGGATGTGGATAAAATTTGTGGTTCTATAGCGAATGTTTGCTATCAGGACTGATTGTGAGTGTTGGAAAGGTAGAGGTAGACACTTTGTAACAAAAGGAGGGGAGTGGTTGGTCTTGCAGCCCAGGAGTGGAGGACCCTGGGACCATCAAGGGAGAAAAGCAGAGTGTGGGACCCTATCCAGAGAAGCAGTGATGTCAGAGATGGAGGCAGAGACGATGACGTGGAGAGATGGAACAGCTGGGGACTCTGGACTCAGCGGGGAAGAGGGGTTTATGCTGACGGCTGGGGCGGAGGAGGGTGTACCCTTTGGTTGTTTGAATGGTTATATATTCCTGAGTGCTTGGGTGTAGAGCCAAAAAAACAAAAACAGAGGGAATGGAAGCCAAATATTGTTGAATGATGATGCATGAAGGGTATTGTGATCATTGTAATGAAACAAAATACGAAAAGATGAATATAAAGCTGATGCTCTCCCATGACTGCAACAATATGTGGCACTAAACACTGGAAGCCGGTGGGTGGGGTGCTGTAGGATAAAGCACTGGACCACAGGATCTGTTTGAAGACAAGGTGAACAGTTCAAACATACCAGCCATTCCTTGAAAATCCAATACAGGGTCTGTATGAGTCAGAACAGATTCTATGACACTTAATACCAACAGCAGCCATTCATTCCACAGCACTCTCTACTTCTCTAGTAGGTTCAATAGTCCATTGCAATGGCCATACAGAGCTGACATCATACTCATAGTAATAAGGTTTATTAGGGAAGTTAAAAGGTTAAAATTTGGGGTCAGAAATGCTCAGGGCACAGTTGTTTCACTTAACTGCTGATAAATGCACACAGAACACACACCACTCCACCATAAGCTTTAGCCTGAAGGCACTAGACTCAAGCTCCGTGGGTCAGCAAGTCTAGCTCTCCAGTTTAAGTGCCTGGAAGCGGCCCACTCTACAAGTGAGATTCCATTCCAAACTCAGTGTTACTTGCACCATAGGCTGGAAAGCCCATTGCTCCATCCTGTGCTCTGACTCTTAGCTTTGCTGCTGCTACTCTGCCACTCCTTCAGGGTCACTGCTTTCTGTCCCTGGGTTGAGGGGGTTCAATGTGCTGGGGTCTTGGGGTCCAAAGGATGTGCTCTACTCCTGGTTCTTCTTTTTTGATGGTAGTGAGACCCCACCTCCCTGTTTCTGAGATGGTTAATTTTAAACCCCTTTTAGAGTTTCAAGTTTTTACAATGACAGTGAACTCTGCTAACAACCACAGCTGAATCATGTCATCGTATCAGTGTCTTCTCTACCTTCTCTTATCCAGATCCAGCAGGGCAGAAATGTTTTGTTTGGTGGGAGTTACAGATTATAGCTAGAAGAGACATTAGGTAATTTACTACACCACAATGATTTTACTTATCTTTCCATTTCCTTGGTCAGGTTGGGATCTGTTCTCAGCTGCTTCTTCCTCCATCTTCACTGGTGTCAGAGTGATTCATGGACAATCATTTGACCTTTGACCACTTTTGACTTTCCACACAATTTTAGTTACTGCTAATTCAGGGAACAATCCAGATTAAAGACAAAAGAAATAAGGAGGTGTTATGAAAGTAGAACTATGCAGGCATAAAAAAAAAAAAAAAAAAGTTAGAGTCTTTATTGATTTGGGGAGTTTGAAAATGTAAATTTAATTACAACAACAACAAAATGGACCATCCTAGAATGTTTCACCAACTGATAACTTCTTATAAGTACTTAAATGTAAATATTTTAATTGATGATCTTTAACAACATTTTTTAGCAATAGATGTCAAATTGAGCCAGTTTAGGTGGACATATTTTAATTTTTAGAAATAAAAAAAAAATCCTAAAATTAAAAATGAAACAAACACAACTATGAAGATTATATGAGAAACTGGATATTTTTTGTCAAGACTTCAGTTCTCTTTTCTGAAGATTCTTTTTTTCTCACGTGATCTAAATGTTTGCTTTGAATTCAAAGCATGTGGCAGCAGGGTGTCTTCCTCTTTTTTTTTATATCATTGTTTTATTATAATGATTACACAAAGGAATAGCTGTAGAACCAATGGCCAACATTTTATAATGACAATCTGGGGTGGGTGGCAGAACTAGGGTAAGTAAAGACACTTTGCATTATTTTGATAGGTGCTGTGGGATAGGCACTGGACTGCTAACCACAGTTCAGTAATTCAAATCCATCAGTCACTCCATGGGAGAAAGATCAGTATTTTTTGCTCCTGTAAAGATTTGTTGTTGCAGCTAAGTGCCATTGAATTGCTTCCAATTCATAGCTGAATTGGTTCCAACTCATAGCAACCCTGTATAAGGTTTCCAAGGAGCAACTGGTGAGTTTGAACCACCAACCCTGTTCCAACAGACCTTGTGGTCCTTGTGGTGCTTATCCTATAGCGCCCGCCAAACCAGGACTCCATAAAGAAATCCTATACACACTCTCTATGAGTCAGAATCATCTTGACAGTGAGTTTGGTTTATGGAAAGTTTGACAGAATTGATAAAATTTACTCATTCTATTCATTTATTCTAATTAGTATGAATAATTGTTTTTATTTTCTCACATTTAATCAAATCCATATTAGACTGTGTTAATATAAGTGGGTAACCTGGCATGATGGTGTAGTATTTGTAACATAAAACACAGTAAATCATTTTAGCATTCTCCTAAATGAGTCACAGTAAAAAAATTAGCATTAATCTGGTCCATGTGATGTTGTCATGAAATGCAGTAAGTATATTTAATAATTGTCTATGTAACTTTGGTTTAGCATGAACTATCACATACTCTTTGTGCAACAAAATTGTATAAAAGCCTATACTGCAATGACCACAAAATATGCTTACTAAATATTAGGCTATCAAAGTTGGTTCTGCCTCAGCATGAAAACCAGAGGGTTATCAGGATGGGATATAAAGCATCCTTATGTCATTCTTCTTCCCTAGTATTCTCATGTGGCTTTACAGCATGACATGGGGCTGTGTGACTGCAACAGAATCAAGGGAAATTTGTCACACTTAGGGCCTTGATTATTCTCTAAGACTACTGAAAAAAAAAAAAACCCCAAAACAAAACTGGAGTGTTTCACTATGGCTTTCAGTTTCTCATCTTCCATAGAAAGTTGAGGCACTGTTACTGTCCTGATGATAATGTTTTATTCTGAATAGTATGGGGGAGGATTGTAGAAATATCATGTGGATATCTTTTCTTCCACCCATTTCAGATGGTATGTATAAAAGTTTGTGGAATCAGCAGGATAATATACAGACTTGACTAAGGTTTATCTTTAGAGCACTTTGTATGTGTGTGTCTCTGTGTGTGTGTGTGTGTGTGTGTATTGGGAAGGGGCTAAAGGTAATATTATCACTTGATGTTTCAACACATAAATTGGTGATTAGGGTAGAATTTACATTATAGAATCTACCCCATATTTCTATTGAAAGGTGTTTGGTTATTCCAAGCAAGGTAGAGAAAAGATGAGACAAGTGACAATAATAAGTTCTTAGATAAACTTGTCTTTATAGAGACTAAACGTTAAGAATTTAAAAATTGCCAATACTGTTATGCAGCCTATAATTTATAGTCATGAATATAAAAATCTTTAACATAAATTACACATTTGTTTTTGCAGTTTTAGGCTATTTTGAAAACCACTTTTGAATAGCATTAATAACACATTATTGTACTATACTTGAGACTCAAATTCATGCACTGACCTTTTGGATGAGATGTTGAGTGGGGTTTAATTACTCAGATGTTTAGGGCATGGTGCTAATCTAATCTAGCCACCACTATTACATACAAGCCACTTACCTTTATTTTGTTTGAAGGCATAGACATTTATTCTTGACAACAGAAAGTAGCTGATCAAAGCATGGCAGCTTTGGAGAATACTGCCATATGTACAAAACCCAACCAATCTCCAAAACAAACAAAATTTTAAAAATTGATATTCTACCAACAGGTGTTAGATTTGTCCCATAATTATCTGTCCCCTCAATAGAAAGAGTATCTGTCTACTCAATCTGGGCCTTTTAAGAAGACCCATATGAGTAGAAACAATGACAGTATACTGAGAGCAAGATGGAGGTCTTCTATGGCTTTGTGGTGAAGTTCACCTATATCAAACTTTTAAAAAAAAATTAGTTATACTCTTTCCAGTAAACCAAACAAATTGTTCTTAAAAACCTTCAGTAGAAAAAAAAAAAAATTCATCCATTGAATCAACATTTTTCAATGATAACGATAATTGTTTTTGCGGAAATCATCGGACAATCTCTTTGATATTTCAAGCGAGTGAAGTTTTGCTAAAGGTAATACAGAAACAGCTACAATCATACATTGACAGAGAACTTCCAGAGGTTCAA
>NW_006408706.1:2608242-2610119 GCF_000296735.1 Chrysochloris asiatica
ACCAAACATGATATCCTTCTCCAGCGACTGGTCCCTCCTGACAATATGTCCAAAGTATGAGAGATGAAGTTTGGCCATCTTGACCTCTAAGGAGCATTATTACTGCACTTCTTCCAAAAGGGATCTATTGGTTCTTTTGGCAGCCCATGGCACTTTCATTATTCTCCTCCAACACCATAACTCAAAGGCATCAATTCTTCTGGTTAAAAAGTTTGCTGAACACTCTCACCTAGTTACTAAAAGATGGAATCCTGTTACTATTCCCAGTTAAAATGACCAGTCTACCTCTCTTCAAATCCTTATTATATGCTGATAAAACTGTTTATAACAAGTAAAATAGTATCAAGAGTTAAATAAACAGAGCTTTTCTTTTTGTCCCATACTCATTTGTCTAATATACCTTCAGTCATTCATCAATGAATCTGAAATTTTAATTTAATTGATTTTTCAAATTTAATTCAAAATAGAAATATAAATCCAAATATGAAAATGTTTAAATAGTTGTTGATTAAAATTATTTGAAGCTTTCAGAGTATTCAGGTCAGATGTGATTTCTCATTTATAGCACTGCAACACTGAAGAATGAAGCTTTATACTTTAGCATTTCCATCTGTACTTCAGCTATTTTTGACCAGTGGCTGAAACTCTTAACATAGCCTCTTCAATATAAGGGGGGATTTGTTAGTGAGTTCATGTTGCTTGTCCTAATTCAAAAGGTCAGTAATTTATCATATGCTCCATAATCTCATTACAGAGCAGGGAGTTCTTTCAGTTGTTAAAGCACCAGTAGGAGTGATTGGACTATTACACAGGGTAATCAGGCATTTGTCTACTGGCCCATGTAGGAGCCTACACTGTAAGCTTTTTGAACAAGTAGGAGGTCTGTGTCAATTTAAGACTCTTCTAGATGGACTGACACCAAGTGACTACCATACCTGATTTGTGAAGGTAGTTCTTAAGCACTACCAAGAGGTATTATATATGGTTAGGAAACATATACTTAGACAAACTTCCTTGATCAGAAAAAGAATTACTCTTGGAAAAAATTTTCTCAGTTACTGTATCTAATGGAAAAGTGAATATCCTTTCCTTATTGCTTCTTCCCAGTAAAAATTCTAAGTGATGCTTAAAATAAATGAATAAATAAAAGTTTATTTGTAATTGAAACACATGGGTGTTTAATTTTTTCATTGTGGAAAAATTCTTTCTTTCTTTTTTTTTTTTCAAATGGATTATCAAGAGATAATTTTTATAGCATCTTATACATACAATAATGTCAAGAGTTTGGGAAAACATATATATACATAGAGACACAAATTATTCTAAGTTTTAGACATGATACTACTAAAAATGGCAATGTTTTCCAAAATAAATTATTATAACCACACACCAATTTATGTTGGCCTGTATATCTGAGGTGTTTTCATTTTTGCTATTGCCATAGCAATTTCTATAATAAACTGTCTCCATTTTAAAACTCAAATACCAAGCCTCACACAGATTTTGGATTCTGTCTAAAGCAGGATCGCTAATTTGGAAGCTGTAAATTGAATTTCTAAGCATTCAAAAAGACTTCCCTCCCCGCAGGGTAAGTTTGGCTATTTTTATCTGTGTATTTTGGGATCTGTGATGGCAACCTCATGGTAGGTGCCTTCAAGTGGGTGACCCTATGCCTAACAGAAGGAAACAGCGCCTGGTCCTGCACCATCCCCACAATTGTTATGTTTAAGTGCATTGTTTCAGCCACTATGTCAATCTAGTTTGTTGGGGTTGTCCTCTTTTTTTGCTGTGCATCTCAGTTTAAGTCTCTAAAATAAAAATAACATTAGTCTTCACTTTGGGATTTTTACTATTTGAAAAAAAGTTAAAAATTTTTT
>NW_006408706.1:2610689-2611206 GCF_000296735.1 Chrysochloris asiatica
CAAGGTTGGCAGTTCAAACCTACTAGCAGCTCTGGCATAGAAAGAAAGGCTGTCTGTGCTCGTAAAGATTTACAGTCTCAGAAACCCTATGCAGGGTCACCACAAGTTAGAATTGACTCAGTGGCAGTGGGTTTATTTGTTTTTGTTTGTTTGTTTATTTGAATTGCTTAAGTGAACAAATGTGGATAATTATATCAACTGAGAACACATGTTCCAACATAAGCTTTCTATGTTGTTGCTACATGCCATCGAGTCGGTATCGCCTCATAGTGACCTTAAACACAGCAGAATGAAACACTGCCCGATCCTGGGCCAACCTCACTACTATTGCCATGCTTGAGTTCATTGATGCTGCCACTTGGCCAATCCATCTTTTGGGGGTCCTCCTCTTTTTCTCTGACCCTCCAACTTACCAAACATGATATCCTTCTCCAGTGACTGCTCCCTCCTGACAATATGTCTGAAGTATGAGAGACTAAGTTTGGCCATCTTGGCCTCCAAGGAGCACTCTGGCTAC
>NW_006408706.1:2611306-2612748 GCF_000296735.1 Chrysochloris asiatica
GATTTCTTGATTGCTGCTTCCATGAGTGTTAATGCTTGATCCAAGAAAAATGAAGTCCTTGACAACTTCAGTCTTTATCTGTTGATAAGAAAGTTGTTTATTGGTCCTGTGGTGAGAATTTTTGTTTTCTTTACATTGAGATGTAATCCACACTGAAGGCTGTGCTCTTTGATCTTCATCAGTAAATATTTTAAGTCCTCTTCACTTTAAGCAAGTAAGGTTGTATCATCTGCATATTGCAGTTTGTTAATGAGTCTTCCTCCAATCCTGATGCCATGTTTTTCTTCGTAGAACCCAGCTTCTCAGATTATTTGCTCAGCACACAGGTTGAATAAGTATGGTGAAAGAATACAACCTGTTGCACACCTTTCTTAATTTTTTAAAACACACAGTGTTCCCATGTTCTGTTCGAACAACTGCCTCTTGGTTCAGGTACAGATTCCTCATGAACACAATTAAGTGTTCCAGAATACTCATACTTCACAATGTTATACATTGCTTGACATGATCCACACAATCAAAAGCTTTTGCATAGTCAATAAAGCACAGGTAAACTTCTGTCTGATGTTCTCTGCTTTCAGCCAAGATCCATCTGACATCAGCAATGATATCCCTTGTTCCACGGCCTCTTCTGAAACCTGCTTGAACCTCTGGAAGTTTTCTGTCACTGTATGATTGTAGCCGTTTCTGTATTACCTTTAGCAAAATTTCACTCGAATGGGATATCAAAGGGATTGTCCAATGCTTTCCACATTCTGTTAGGTCACCTTTCTTTGGAATGGACTCAAATATGGGTCTTTTCCAATCAGTCGGCCAGATATTTGTCTTCCAAATTTCTTGGCAGAGGTGAGTGAGTGTTTCCTGTGCCACCTCACTTTCTTGAAAGATTTCAATTTTTATTCCATCAATTCCTGATGCCTTGTTCTTTGCCAATTCCTTCACTGCACCTTGGACTTCTCCCTAAGTCTCACTGGCTCTTGGTCATATGCTATCTCTTGAAACGGTTGAACAATAACCATTTCCTTTTGGTACAGTGACTCTGTGTATCCCTTCCATCTTCTCTTGATGCTTTCTGCATCATTCAATAATTTGCCCAGGGAATCTTTCAATAACAAAAGTTGAGGCTTGAATTTTTATTTCAGTTCCCTCAGCTTGAGAAATGCTGAGTGTGTTCATCCTTTTTGGTTTTCTGATTCCAGATCTTTGCACATTTTGTTGTAATATTTGGCTTTATCTTCTTGAACTGATCGTAGAAATTTTCTATTTAGCTCTTGTACCTCCTCGTTTCTTCCATTTGCTTTAGCATCTCTATGCTGGAGAGCAAGTTTCAGTGTCTCTTCTGACATCCATTTTTACCTTTTCTTTCTTTCTTGTCTTCTTAATGACTTTTTGCTTTCTTCATGTATGATATTCTTGATGTCATCCCACAACTCTTCTGGTCT
>NW_006408706.1:2613978-2619142 GCF_000296735.1 Chrysochloris asiatica
GACCCTGCTGGTATTTAAAATACCAGTGGCATAGCTTTCAGAATCACAGCAACTCACAACCCACCACAATAGGACAAACTGACAGATGAGTGGTGGAAGCTTTCTATAATACATGATGTTATTATTATTATGCATTATATTGCCAGTAGTCAGTCTGTCAATAAGCCATACTCTGGTGGCTTGCTTGTAGCTGTGATTCTGGAAGCTATGCCATGGGTATTTTAAATACCAGCACAACTCAAAATATAATATTTCAAAGGGAAGCTCAAGAAGACAGAGTCAAATTCCAGAGGTTCAAGGTAGATTCAGAAGAGGATGTAAAATATGGGATAGCACTGTTAAAGTCAAATGGATTTTGGCAGAGAAAACAAGAAAGATATTTACGTGTGCAAAGACTTTTGATTATGTGGATCACGCCAAACTGTGGAGAATGAGTATTCTGGAACACTTAATTGTGCTCATGAAGAACTTGTCATAGACCAAGAAGCAGTTGTTCAAACAGAACAAGAAAACACAAAATGACTTAAAATTAGGAAAAGTGTGCACCTGGGTTGTATTCTTCTACCACACTTATTCACTCTGTCTGCTGAGCAAATAATCCAAGAAAGTGGTTTATATGAAGACAATCATGGCATCAGGATTGGAGGAGGACTCATTAACAATCTGTGATGTGCAAATGATACAACTTTGCTTGCTGGAAGCAAAAGGGACTTAGAATGTTTACTGTTGAAGAACTAAGTCCACCACCTTCGGTATGGGTTGCATCTCAATGTAAAGACAAAATCCTCACTACTGAACCAATAAAAAACACTCATCTAAATCGAGAAAAGATTGAAGTTGTAAAAGACTTCATTTTGCTCTGATCAGCCATCAACACTCAGTGAAGGAACAGTCAAGAAATCAAACAGCGTATTGCATTGGACAAATCTACTGTACAAGACCTCCTTAAAATGTTGAAGAGAAGAGGCTTCAGTTTGAGGATTAAGGTGTGCCTGACCTAAGCCACGGTATTTTCATTAACTTCATATGTATGTGAAAGTTGAACAGTGAATAAGGAAAATCATAGAAGAATTGATGCATTTAAGTTATTGTGTTGGCGAAGAATACTAAATGTACCGTGGACTGCCAAAGGAACAAACCAAACTGCGTTGGAAGAATGCTCCTTGGAAGCAAGAATGGTCATCTCTCATACTTACGACAAATTATCAGGAGGAACGAGTCCCTGGAGAAGGATATCATGTTTGGTAAAGTGATGGGTTAGAGAAAAAGAGGAAGATCTCTAAGGAAATGGATTAGTACAATGGCCACAACAATGGGCTCAACCATAGCAACAGTTGTGAAGTTGGAACAGGACTGGGCAGTGTTTCATTTTGTTATGCATAGGGTCACTATAAGTTGGTACTAACTTGATGGTACCTACCAATAACAATAGTAGATAATAGGGGTGATTGATCCTTAATCAGATATGGCTGGCTATGTCTTTCAATATACTTAATGTTCATTTGATGTAAGAATGATCTATCAATTGTAGATGTTTGTTTAATGAATATTCATTGACTATTTGCTCAGTTCAAGTATTTAATAATTTGATTTACATTTCACTTTTTCTCTCTATATTCCTTATTCGGTAGTTTTTCCCCTGGCCTATCTCATATCATGAGATAAAAAAACATGTCTTTTGACCCTAAAGTGACCTTGTGAAAATAAGGTGCTTATACTAATTTAGTTGACAGTGAATTGATTGTGTTATAGCTTACAAAAAATTTTTAAAAGATAATATTTGTGTCTGTCTGTATGTATATGTGTATAAACACTCACACATTGGATATAATTTTACATACTACATACAATTTTGCTAGAATTGATGTTCAAATTCAGAATTTTAGACTCTAGAATACAATATTTAGAATCTAAAATTCTGAAATTGAGCATCAAGTCTAGTAATATTATATCCATTGTGTAAAATTATATCCAGTGTGTGTATATACACACATACATATATGCATACACAAATATTATCTTTGAATATTGCCAAATAATGGCAAAATATACCCCCCACAATTGTCATTTAGTGTGCTAAATGACAGGATTTGGCTTTCTTTTAGTAAAAGTGGGAAATCATTACTGTCACCCAACACAGCAAGTATGATAATATTTGATAAGAAAAAAAATAAATTCATTGCTGCTGAGTCAGTTCTGACTCCAAGAAACTAAACAGACAGAGTAGAATTGCCCCATATGGTTTCCAGTTTTGCAGACTGCCACATCTTTCTTCTATGGAGCAGCTGGCTGGTTTAAACTGCCAACCTTTTGGTTAATGCTTAACCAATGCATCACCATGGGTCTTATATTTAATAATAATTAGTATTAAAAAATGAAATTCTGAAAAAGTAGATTTTAACATTGATTCTTCAGAATATATCTTATTTCTTGATTTCTCATGACACTAATTACAGGTTATTTTTATTTGTGGTCAACAGTTGTTGTTGTTGTTATTAAGTTCAGTTGAATCAGTTCTGACTCATAGCGACCCTGTAAAGGGTTTCCGGAGAGTGGCTGGTGAATTTGAATTTCCAACCTTGTGATTCAAACCAACCTTGAGGTCTAGCACATTATCCAGCAGCACCACACCAGTTTAGCAACCACAGATATTATTCAAATATTGTGATTTGAACAATCAACTCGAAAATTAACAAAGTGGAATTTAAAAACTGAATTATTGGAACTAATATTTTGTCCCTTATATACAATACAAAATTTTTAAAATTACATATTATGATTCAGGGTGAACATAGAAATGAGACTTAAAATTAATTTTAAAGCTATTTTTAGTATGATTTTGTTGTTGTTAAGTGCTGTCAAGTCAGTTCCGGCCTTATATAGGGTTTCTGAGGAGCAGCTGGTGAGCTTGAACCACCGACCTTGCAGTTCAAACCAACTTCGCAGTCCAGCACATTAACCCACAGCACCACACCAGGACTCGATTTTAGTATACTTTGTTTGTGTTAATAATATTTAATTGCTTATATTTGAATGTGTTCATGTTGTAATTAGAAGAATATTTTTATGCTTTAAAATTTTCCATTTAGTTGGCTCACATGCCACCTTGTTTATGAGAAGCAAAACACCTACTTGATTTTAAATCAATGCTGTTTTCTTAACTGGCTTAAAACATTGATCTGAAATTTTATTTTTCCCAAAATGCAACAAAACCATTTCTTTCAGTTGTTATATATGTAAATGACTTTCCTTCTGTTTATAAACTCATTTTTGGATATTTTAGTGATTACAACCAATTTAAACTGGACTTTTATAGTATATAGTCATTAGATCTATGCTACTTATTTTAGAGAAATTTTGCTTTGTTCATTCTTTAACATTTTGCAGCTTGCTAAGTCATTAGTACATTTTGCTGTGAGTAGAATAGAACGAGGTCCCTTCCACCTACCTCAATGTCTCTGCAAACTAAACTCCCACAAGAATACTCTATGTAGCTCACCATGATGCTGGGTTTTTGAGCCTCTTTTAATCTTGTTTCCCATATGCAGGTGCCAATTGTTCTATGAGCATACACAGAACAGCAGGTGATGCCAGTCAGGATTCAGCTAGGATTAATGAGGAGGGGCTCCACATTCCACCATGGCATACAGCCACCTTTTGTTTTTCCCATGACAGAAACCCTTACCCTTCCCACCTGCCAGGCCAGTTTATCCACATCTCCCTAGGAGCTTCATTTACTGTGGTGAGGCTAGCTACAAAGTACTAAACTCCCCTCCTATTTGAGAATAATCCCAACTGTTGTGCAAATGATGATCTTACAGGTTCTTTGAGAGGTAAACTTTAGCTTTTATTTATAATCTTAGCCATTGACAGTTCCTTTTCTTGTGCGTCTATATAACCTCTAACAAATATTTAAAAAAACAGACATAAAATTTAAACAAATATGAAAGAACTTCAAAACTTTGTAGAAAAAATTCATTATCTTTTAATTTTTCCATGACCTTTTTGAAACCCCCTCATATTTTCCCCAAAACACAGCAAAGCTGTTTTCTTCAGTTGTTGTTGTTGTTAAGTACCATTGAGTTGTTTCTGACTCAGAGCGACCCTCTGTAGAGTTCCTGAGGAGTGGCTGGTGGGTTTGAACTACTGACCTTTCAATTCAAACGTACCTTGTGGCCCAGTGCTTTATCCTGCAGCACCACACCAGGACTTCATATTTAGATGACTTTCCTCCCATTTGTAAAGTCATTTTTTGGGTAGTTTAGTAACACAATCCAGTTTAAACTGGACCTTTTTTTTTTTTTTTTTTTGTAGCATATAGATGTTAAAGAGTTCTTACTTATTTTAGAGAAACTCAAATTCTATAAAGATGTATCAACAATACCTTTCCTATATGTACAACAAAGGTAATTATATTTTTGTAGTGACCAAATCAGTTCACATATATAAGTGCCATCACATCGATTCTGACTCATAGTTAATCTGCATAGGGTTTCTGAGGAGTAACTGGTGGGTTTGAACCTCCAACCTTGTGAAGTCCACTCCTTAATCTACAGTGCCATACCAGGACTCTGCACATATATATGGGTGATTTTAATGGGCCATATTTGTTTTTGTTCGTTTTTTTTAGAGAGTACAGTTTTAACAGTTTAAAGTTCCTAATCCCGTAGGTTTTTTTATTTGAAGAAACCAAAACCCACAGAAGTCCAGTGCCTTGTCCAAAACCATGTAGTCATTAATGGTAACTCTCATCTCCTGACCTCCTGAACAGGGATCTTTCTATTGCTGCAAGCTCATCTTAAGAAACGATCAAACTTCGTAATGAGGAGGAACAGTGAAATGCTGCTTTTGGGAGGGCTACAGCAATAGAAATGTCCCTTCTGTTAGAAATGAATCCCGATGTCGCATAAAAGACACTCGGAGAGACTAAATTACCTTGGCAAAGTAAAATTTACTCTTGCAAGAGGGTGCCTGCGCATAGCTGTACATACACGAACAGGCCAGCGAGCACACCGAGTGGGCAGTCCACTCGGGTTTTTAATCCCTGACGCGAGTCTCAAGGCTGTGTCTCACCCTATTGGCTAGGGTTTTGACCGCACAATCTATTCCCTTACCCGGTTGGCTAGTTCAAATTTTTAAGGCGCACATTCCTACTTTAGGAAAA
>NW_006408706.1:2619242-2620253 GCF_000296735.1 Chrysochloris asiatica
AAGTAGTTTAAGGAAAAAGAAAGTTATCATAAATTCCTTACTACAGGAAGTGGTTTAAATAAAAAAAAAGTGACCATAAATTCTTTTCTCAATTCAGGAAGTAACCAAAGAAAAAGAGAGAGATCATAAAGTCTTTACTTCAGGAAATAAAAAAAGTTACCCGAATATAATAAACAGGATTATAATTTTTTTCCCCCACACTTCCTTGCTGGGTGAAGGAGACTCAGGGTCATCTTGACAGTGAGGTATAGTCATATTTGTAGCACCAGCTAATATAGCAAGATTTTATCCGTTATTTTGTAAGAATTAATTTTCCAATGTATACTTATCCAATGCTTCATGAGCATTTATCATACTGGTGCTTCCAAACTAGGCTGTCATTTGATATACTTCAATCACTGACATCCTCGATAAGTGTTGTAAGTCCTCTTCACTTTCAGCAAGCAAGGTTGTATCATCTGCATATCGCAAGTTGTTAGTGAGTCTTCCTCCAATCCTGATGCCACGTTTTTATTCATAGAACCCAGCTTCTTGGATTATTTACTCAGCATACAGGTTGAATAACTATGGTGAAAGAATACAACCTTGTCGCACATGTTTCTTAATTTTAAACCATTCGGTGTTCCCATGTTCTGTTCGAGCAACTGCCTCTTGATCTTGAACCTCTGGAAGTTCTCTGTCAATGTATTCTTGCAGCAGTTTCTGTATTACATTTAGTAAAACTTTACTCGCATGGGATATCAAAGAGATTGTCTGATGATTTCAGCATTCCATTGGGTCACCTCTCTTAGGAATGGCACAAATGCAGATCTCTCCAATCAGTCAGTCAGATAGTTGTCTTCCAAAATTCTTGGCAAAGATGAGTGAGTGCTTCCAGTGCCTCCTCACTTTCTTGAATTATTTCAATTTGTGTTCCATCAGTTCCTGGTGCCTTGTTCTTTGCCAATTCCTTCAATTCTCCTTGGGCTTCTTCTTTCAGTATCATTGGCTCTTGATCATATGCTACCTCTT
>NW_006408706.1:2621098-2626666 GCF_000296735.1 Chrysochloris asiatica
TCACCAAGGCCATATTTTCCAACCAACTGATGCTTCCTCTTTGTTCCCAACCTTTGCATTCCAATCACCAGTAATGATCAATGCATCTTGATTGCATGTTTGATCAATTTCAAACTTACTTATGAAAATCAAAGACTACAGCTTTTGGTATGGAGTACATCATTGAGAAAACAAAAATCCTCACCACTGGGCCAATAAGCAACATTCTTTTTTAAAAATGTTTTATTGTGAATTATGTGATAGTTTACATGGAAGAACATTAGCTTTGCATTCATCCTATTGTCCTATCATATATCGTTTCATTGTCATGGTTACAATCCCCTCCATGCATCATCAATCAACTAAAGGGTATACCCCGCAAGTCTGCCCCTTGGTCATCAGCACCCAGCCCCTCTCCCTCTTTGGGTCTAGAGTCCCCAGATGCTCCATCTTTCCACATCATCATCTTTGCCTCTATCTCTAGCATCACTGTTTCGCTGGATAGGGTCCTGCACTCCACTCTTCTCCTTTGATGGTTGCAGGGACCTCCACAAAGTCAACAATTCCCTTCTTTTTGTTACAAACCATCTACCTTTACATTTCCAACCCTCACAGTCAGTCCTGATAGTGATTATTCATTATTATGTCGCATGAGAGTTATCCCCTTCTCCTTTCATCAGCCCTGCCCAGATAGATCGGATGTTACTCAATGGAGATTCTACCTTCCTCCGTGCCCTCTGGATCTAGGTTCCCTCTTGAAAACTTGTAAGCCAGTCACTTCTTGCCTTTGTAGCCCCCCCCTGCCCCCCCCATTTTAGGTAGCCAATGTCCAAGTTGCCCATCCCTGTCTACCCTGTGTATCGAGGGAGTGGGAATGATCCTCGCTGTAAAGTTTGTTCACTCTTTTGAGCTACTGAATGCATAGGTGTAGGTCAAGTTTATCTAACTGTATCAGATTACTCTTTTTACCTCTTCTTTCTTCTTCTAGTTGAGTTCTGATAATCCAGCCATTGAGGCCAGGCCAAGTGAGTATTATCTACAAGTGTGGGTGTTCTTGTGCATATGCCCTCACTTCTTATCTGCTGGATGCTTCACTTTCCACTGTTTTTTTTTTTTTTTTTTAAGATTGCTCAAAGTTTCTGCCTCTTTTGTAGGAATGGTAAGTCAACTCTGCACAAATATTTTAATTAAACATTAAGTGGGGTGGCTAGAAAAAGTGCACTTTGGAAAGCATACAGAAAAAGGTAGTTGACGTTGAACCACTTATAAAACGGAACCTTAGGGAGTTTAACAAAAATGCACCTTCGGTCGACTTTTGCTTTTGTAAATTCCTGACTCTGGGTCTAGGAGTCACCAAGTCTTGCCACACTGCTGGCCAACGAGGTCTCCACCTGGGTTCACAGGAGTCTGTTGAATGTGGTAGGGCTTAGCTTGCTGCTTCATTGCTGTTTGTCCCTCACTTCCCCTTATTGGTGACCAACGTGGTCACCAGTCAGAAGAGCACATGTCTGCTCTTATATTCCCATTGAGTCTTAGTCTTGGAAGGGGCTTTGCCCTGAGGGGATCCGACCACTTGCCTTGATGTCTCCTGGACAAGCAGCTAACTTGTTTTTTTAGTAGTAAGTCAGACTGCCATTATTTTTTTGTATTTTTCCTGTCGGTCTTTCTTTCAAGAAGTATCTTCTGTTCTTCTAGGCGCTCCAGGATGGTCTGCTTGTCCCTTCAAGTGGAAATTTCCCACCTCAGAAGATTCTGGATGGTGTTCAGGATTCCACCTATGGTCTTATGTAATGCAGAGGCTCCACAGGAAGCCTCTCCTTCACTGGGCACATTATAGCCCATTTTAGGTGTTCCAATCATTTATAGGCAGACAATGGACTTACAAGCTTTCTATGTTGATATTTCTGGCTATTCCTTTCTCTCCTCCTCAAGTGTCTATTTTATAATGGTATGCAAGGGAAACCAAGATTCAAAAGACAGCCAAGTTTCTTAACATTGTTTTCCCTATTCCAACCATGCCTCAATCCCTGTATCCCACAGCCTTGTTGTTCACAGGTTGTGTATACATAATTATTTATCTCTGTCCCACTTAGCCCATGCAAACCTGCCTAATTGTTCTCACATCAGCCTTATTCTTTCTTCCAGTCCCCTTCCCCTTCATGTATATTGCCCCCCTCCCCAGAACCCAGACTATCCTGTTAAACAGCATTCTTAACAATGGAGAAAAGATTGAAATTGTCAAGGACTTCATTCTTCTTGGATCAACTATCAACACTCATGGAAGCAGCACTCAAGAAATCAAATGATATATTGCATTAGGCAAATCTGCTGCACAAGACTTGTTTAAATTATTAAAGAGCAAAGATGTCAGCTTGAGGACTAAGGTGCACCTGACCCAAGCTGTGGTATTTTCAAAAACCTCATATGCATGTGAAAGCTGGACAGTGAATAAGGAATACCGTAGAAGAATCGATGCTTTTGAGTTATGGTGTTAGAGGAGAATATTGAAAGTGCCGTAGGCTGCCAAAAGTACAAACAATTCTGTATTGGAAGAAGTGTAGCCAGAGTGCTCCTTGGAGGCCAAGATGGCCAATCTTCATCTGTCATACTTCGTATTTATTGTCAGGAGGGACCAGTTGCTGGAGAAGGATATTATGTTTGGTAAGGTAGAGGGTCAGAGAAAAAGAGGAAGACCCCCCAGTGAGATGGATTGGCAGAGTGGCAACATCAGTGAGCTCAAGCGTGGCAACAATTGTGAGATTGGGCCAAGACCAGGCAGTTCTGTTGTGCATGGGGTCACTATGAGTCGGTACCAACTCAATGGCTCTTACCAACAACAACAACCACTGCCATGGTGTCCACCAAGTAATTAGATGACTTCACTAGGGTACAGGTATATATTTTATTATATTTAAAGGTCATTTTAAACTGGGATTTTATAACAAACTAAAAAGGTAGTTTAAACACAAACACTATGTGGCAACTATTTATGGATTTGTAGAACTGCTAACACATGATTCTTATAAAAGAGCTTGCTTTTGTGTAACAGTCTGTATCTGATTTTTTTTTTTTTTAGTCCCTTTCTATGTGATCCATATTATACTCTCTACTCCCATCCTTCTGCCTCCAACTTAAGCCACTTACATCTTTTGAAAACGAGCTGCAGAAGCTTCCAGACTCATTCTGCAAGTACTTAAGTTCACTTACTATGGTGATTGGTCATGGTTGTTTGCCATGGAGCCACTTTAAACTCATAGCAACCTTGTATAGGATTTCTGAAGCTGTAAATCTTTACAGGAACAGGCATTGTCTCTCATAGAACAGGTGGTGGTTTCAAACTGCTGACCTTGAGTTTCAAACTGACCTTGTACTTCAGCACATTAATCCATAATGCCACACCAGGACTCCTTAAATATATAATGCACTAGACCACAGGTCGGTTTGAAACACCGGGTCAGCAGTTCAAAGCCATCAGCCACTCCTTGGAAAACCCTATGCAGGGATGCTATGAGTCAAAACCGACTCAATTGCATTTAACCACAGCACTATAAAGAGAAGTTTACATCAGAAATCACACGAAGATTATAGAGACAGGAGAGTCCCAGGTGCAGGCAAAGATAACCAAAATTGGTGGGTGGACCTGGAAGGCAGGAATCCCAAATCAGGGCACAGAGAAGGACCTTGGCACTGGAGTAGGGGTGGCAGCAGGGTGATAGGTGACCAAGGTCTGGGTAGGTGAGCTGCAGAACTAGTGGCATGGAGTACAGGAGCAGAGGCAACAGGAATAGGCATGCAGGGTCCTCCGGTGGGCATCTGGTTGTCCAGGCACACTTAACAGGCTGGCCCAGCAGGCAAATATGCAAAAGAGCAGGACATTTGCTCAGGTTCAAAGAACTGGAGGTTGGAGGGTGACACAGATTTGAGGTCCAGATTCAGCAGGAAAAAGAAAGCTATCTTTCTTGCATGTCCATTATATTAGGAGCAGGCCACACCCTGAAGAAAAAACTTCCTTTCAATTGGTTGACTGTTCAGAGCCGTCATCACAGAGTTAACTGTTCATGCTCATAGCTAATCATCACAGAGTGTACTATCAACTGCAAAACAACTGAAAATCCTAGCTCAATCAAGTTGACACAGAATCCTTAAAGAGCACAGATGGATTGTCACAGTGTCAGCAGCAGTGGGCTCAAGCATAACAACAATTATGTGGATGGCACAGGACCAGGCAGTGTTTCTTTCTGGTGTGCATAGGGTTGGTATGAATCGGAACTGACTTGAAGATACTTAACAACAGCATGGTTTCTATGAGAATTATGTGCATTAGCAAATGTAAAGTTCTTAGAGTGAGGTTTAGCAATAATGACACTGGATATATTTTTTTGTTTCTAGATTATCTGGTGGTACTGTAGGATAAACATTGGATTGCTAACTGCAAAGTTGGCAATTCAAACCCACTAGTTGCTCCAGAGGATCCTGGTGTTGTGCTGTGGGTTAATGTACTGGACTGCCAAGTTAGTTTGAACTACAAAGATGGTGGTTCAAGCTCACCAGCCACCCTAAGCCACTATGGGTCAGAACCGATTCAATGAACTTAACAACAACAACAACAGCTGCTCCACTGGAGAAAGATGAGGCTTTCTACTCCTGTAAATATTTACAGTCTTCGGAACTCTATACAGCACTGCCATGAGTCTGAATTGACTAAATGACAATGAATCTAGAGAGTGTTTTTTTTTTTTTTTTTAAGACTATAAGTTGAAAAGTACGTAGGATACGTGAAAATGAGATTGAAGAAAGGCAGGAGTTAATTATTGTATTTCATGTTAATAAGGTTAGGCTTTATTTTATACAAAGAGTAGACTGAATGATTTTAAGAGTGGAGCACATAATCAGACTTATTTTTTACATCACTTTGGAGACGGTAAAGAAATGGGAAAGTCTGGAGACAGATTTTATTAAGGGTGGTGTAAAGCTGGGCCTTGGTAATGGAAATGATGCTGGAGACCACATGATAGAATTCTGAAAAACCAATGATTTGTTCATTTCAAATACCTTCTTTAGACAGCCTAAGAGATGACTATACACATGGATCTTACCAGATGGAATGCATAGAACTCAAATTGACTACATCTGTGGAAAGAGACGATGGAAAAACTCCATATCATTAGTCAAAACAATGCCAAGGACAGATTGTGGAAGAGACCATCAATTGCTCATATGTAAATTCAAACTGAAGCTGACAAAATGAAAACAAGTCAAACCCAAAATATGTCCCACCTGAATTTAGACATCATCTGAAGAACAAATTTGATACATTAAACACTAAAGACCAAAGACCAGAAGAGTTGTGTGATGACATCAAGAACATCATACATGAAGAAAGCAAAAAGTCATTAAGAAGACAAGAAAGAAAGAAAAGCTCAAAATGGATGTCAGAAGAGACACTGAAACTTGCTCTCCAGTGTAGAGACACTAACGAAATGGAAGAAATGAGGATGTCCAAGAGCTGAACAGAAAATTTCAAAGATCAGCTCAAGAAGATAAAGCCAAATATTACAACAAAATGTGCAAAGATCTGGAATCAGAAAA
>NW_006408706.1:2628211-2633734 GCF_000296735.1 Chrysochloris asiatica
GATGGATTGGCCAAGTGGCAGCATCGATGGACTCAAGCATGGCAACAGTAGTGAGGTTGGCCCAGGATCGGGCAGTGTTTCATTCTGCTGTGCATAAGGTCACTATGAGTTGGTACCGACTCGATGGCACCTAACAACAACAACAATGCTGGGGATATACGGTTTGGGAATGAACTAGATTTGGTAATAAGCCTGAAGAGAAAGAGATTACATTGTTGAATGATGTGAGTGTGGAGTAGAGTGATTAGTGAGGAAGAAGCAAGAGTCAAATATGGCTCCCAGGAAACAATTTCAGTGTTTTGGTGGTTGATGCTATTAGCCACTAATATAACAAATAGTAAAGAAAGAGCTAATTTGGAAGAGGAATTGTTGGGTACAGTTTTTCACATGTAGAGTTTGAGATTCCTGTGAGGCATACAAATGGAAGAGGCATAGCATTTCAAGTGTGAAATTTAAGGGAAAGATCAGGGCACATCAAGTTTTAGGAAGTCTCAGTCTGATTAGTGAGACTGAATCCATTGGAAGTCATGAAACGTCCCATGAGTGGAAGATATGGTAGAGTGACACTTACAGTTACTGGGATGGCTAAGATAGAGGTTTTCAGGTTAAAGACAAAGAAAGAAGATAGCAAAGTCCCTATGAGAACTAGAAAAGAGAATGTTTTTTGCATTGATTTGCTTTTCTTGTGGTAGACATAATGCACCCACACATGAATTCCCGGCTTACATTTTAAACAAGTGCTCCTGTTGATCTGCATTTTGGGTGTGCTAGTCACAATCTTCAGTCTAAGGTTGCCTAGTCTTCCAAGAGTCTCTGCCGAGGAGCCATGACTGAGATGAAATCAATTTCAGTGGTCACATCTTTATCTCTAGATGGGGGGACTAAATTTGTTCTGTAGGGTACCTTGGTAATTTGAATGGCTTTCTGGGCTTGCTGTTTTGAATATTTATTTCCTAGAGTAAATACCAATTAAAGGAATCCTTTGGACAATTATCCACAGAGAGAACGTTACCAGCTCATCTCTCTCTAAGGCATTTTGTTTTCCATTTCCTTCTTTCACATGAATATTGAACAGAGGTGAGATTGAAAGCCATATATTCACAACAAAACCTGATTTGCCATATATTCACAACAAAACCTGATTTGCCTCAAATTAGCAGATAAATCCTCTCCTACTCTTATGTGGAAACTTCAATTTTATAGTACATGAAAAACAAATAAAAATATATAACATCATTTCAGTAGTAAATTAGAAAAATGCCTAATAGAGCACGTAAGTGTATTATCTAGATTGAAAATACAGAGTTTGATATTTCATGAGGTTCCAGAGAATGGTCAGCTTGTATGATTATACATATGTATTACAGAGAGAACACATATGTACATGGCTAGGAGTGGAAACAAATGTACATAATAAAGATAATAAACTAGTATTTTTGGTTTCAGAGAAACGCTAAAGTGGTATGAAAATCAAGTGAGCTTTGTCAGATTCGATAGATTAAGAAAGGTGGAAAGGAGAATCAAAGTACTGGACATACTTGTGCATAATAAATGATGTAAGCAGATCACAGAAAAGACTGTAAAACATGAAGAAGTGAAAGAAAACTACTGGGGCTTGTAATCAGGGAGGAGAGGAGACTGATCAAGGTCAGGGAGAAATGAAGAAAGGAACGTTTATGCCCTAATTAGGCAGCAATTTGTTACAAAACAGCCTTGCCACCTGGAGAGCAGAATTCAAAATTTATTGGCACAAACCTTCAAATTAGCCAAATTAGAGCAGGCTGTCTTCCAGGTCTCCAGTGCAGGCTACTGTGGACAATCAGCAACAGTCATGCATCTCAAGGAAACAGAGAGAAAGGGAAAGTGTACTTTACAAAGTAAGGCATAATACTCTCAGCTGAATAAACAAGCACACATTCATGGGAGTTGCATATTACAGTCAGTTTTTAAAAGTCAAATAAGGCGTTTTGCCTTTGGCGCAACTATATGATATCTTAAACTATTTTGCTACCAACCAAAATGAACTATGACAAGAAATGAGCTACTTGTCTTTTTACTGGCCCGCTCTTTATGCTCAGCTTTTGTATTCAAGGGTCATACTTCTCTCACCCTGGGACCGTATGTGAATCATTTGTCCTTCTTATTTTAAATATCCACTGTGTATCTCCAACTCATCAGTTTTACATTTGCCACAGTTACTGTTCATTCCTCCACTTCTCTGGTCTCCTCCAAGGAATGCAGGACTCTGTTCAGTTTGTAGGTTTCTACCAAAGTTCTCTCTTCTTGCTTGATTTTGGTAACCTGCTCCTCCCTTTTGTCTTGTCTCCTAGGCATGTAGGCTTTAGAGCTTTATCGTGCTGTGAATTGATAGTATATCCCTCTGTGTTGACACTTGACCAGAAGACTAATCCATTCCATCCCAAGCCTTGCAGGATATCTTTCTCAACCTGTCAGTTTTTCACTGTGTCCACATTTCAATACTATCCCATTTTGGCTATTTTGCCACTAATCCTTGGTAGACACTGCAATGAACTGATGTATAAACTCTGCTGTTCATGCCTTTTCTGCTCAGAGAGACTACATCTTCTTCTCTCAAATTAAAATATAGAATCGTTATTCATTTGTCTTGTTTCTTGATATGCTTTCTCTTCTAGACAAAGCTTTCTTGTGTTCTCTATAGAGCCCTATTTGTCAATATTGTCACTTTGTAATTTAAAAAAATGCTACATTGCTAAAGTTCATAAATCTATGAGTCCTATTTAGAAGGGTGTCTCTTCATTTTTAGGGCTATCATAACAAAATATAGAAAAATGAGTGTCTTTTTAGTTTATATAAAAGTATTTTGTTGTTGAGAATGCACACAGGGAGAAAACACCTGGCACTGTAGGATCACCACTGGACTGCAAACCACAAGGTCAGGAGTTCAAACCCACCAGCTGCTCCTCAGAAACCCAATGCAGGATCACTATGAGTCAGAACTGACTCGATGGCACTTAACAGCAACAACATATGTAGAAATGGAGTCCTGGCATGGTACTGGGCCTCGAGGTTAATTTGAAACACAAGATCAGTGGTTCAAACCTACCAGCTGCTCCTTGGAAATACAGTGCTGCTATGAGTCAGAACCAACTCAATGACACTCAACAACAACACATATGTAAAAGTCAGTGGAGTCCTAGTGTGGTGTGAAAGAATAAACACTGATCTGCAAAGTCAGTTTAAACTGCAAGGTTGGTGGTTCAAACCCTGTAGCTCCTCCTTGGAAACCCTATACAGGGCCTCAATGAGTCAGAGTTGACTTGATGGCACTTAACAACAACATCTTCTGTAAACTTCCATGGTACTGATCACATTCTTCAAGTTGTGAAAACACTCTCTCCCTGTTTTTCTGAATCATTCCACTCTTGTTAGCATATACTCATTGCCCCTTAAATTTCCTATTTAATCTTTCGAGTTACTTTTGTCAGTTTGATCCCATAGAGGTAGATCTTTAAAATGCATAATGTTCAAGACAGCCATCTTTATCAGTTAATATAAAGGATTGTTTGATTTTTAGAAGACTTCAGGGAAATATATATATTTTAGTTTAAGTTTTAAAGGTTACCTCAAGGCAACAGCTTTGAGGGGATCATCTAACCTCCATGTCGTCAGGAAATCTGGAGTCCATGAGAATTTGGAATTCCCCTTTTGATCAGACTTCTTTTATAGAATCTTGGATCAAAATGTTCAATAATGGTAGTGAGGCTGAGGCATCAACCAATTCTGTTGGTCTCACGACAAGAGGCAATTGTTCATGGAGGTGATTAGTCACATATTCCATTTTCTACTCCTATTCCTGGTGTGGCACTGTGGGTTAATGCATCAGACTGCAAAGCCATTTTAACTGCAAGGTCGGTGGTTCAAGCTTACCAGCTGCTCCTCAGAAACTCTATACAGGGTCACTATGGGTCAGAAATGACTTGACAGCACTTAACAACAATAACTCCTATTCCTGACTCTCTTGTTTTCCCCCGGTTCTCCAAACATATAGAGATCTGTTGCATCTTTGGTGGCTCTTGTAAGCTTTCAAGGACTAGGAGGTAGACTAGAAGCAAAAAACATGCTATTAGGCTCATTAACTTAGATGTCCCATGAAACCATGACCCTAAAACCCTAAACCAAGGAACCGAATCCCATGAGGTGTTTGGTTGTACATGGGTTGTTGTAGCTATATCTATCACACATTTTTTACAAATTCAATTTACAAAAACCAGAAAATTATTTTCTCATAGTTCTGGAGGCAAGAAGTCCAGTTCATAGTCTCAGTCAGGCTGGTTACTTGGGAGGGCTTTGACAGAGGACCTGTTTCATTCCTTTCTCTTAGCTTCGAGTAGCTGCCAGCAGTCCTAATATTCCTTTGCTCCTGAATATGTATTTTCATACAATGTCTTTACCCTGTGTGTGTATCTGTTCTTGTACTTCCCTTTTATGAGACACAACTCAGAAGAGATTAAGACCTACTGTGGCACTGCAGAATAAGCACTGGACTGCTAACCATAAGGTTGGCGGTTCACCCATCAGCTGCTCTTTGGAAACCCTATATAGAGTCGTTATGGGTCAGAACCAACTCCACGGCACTGAATAACACTCCATCATGATGCCATTAATTTAAATGACAGTATCTGCCAAAAGAAAAGAAAATTCCAAATACAGGAGTTAAGATTTTAACATTTTTTCGGGGGAGGGTGATACACAATTCAGTCCTTAAAATAAGGTAATGGTGATTGTTCAGGCACATAATTACTTGGCATCTTATTCTGATATTAATCAGTATATGTGGCATTATCTCATCTTTGCATTTTTTATTCTAGTACTAAACTTGGTGAGTCTGAGTTTTAGTCCAAAGAAAATTGCACTTATCTTAATATCTCGGTTTTGGCACATCAGGAAATCACTAAGTTGGACTGGAAGCCTGACTATCAGTTTCCCTGAGTGTTTATCAGTACAATACAATTTAGGTCTCAATCACTCAAACACACTTTATTTTGTTAGATAGCAACAATTCCTGCTTGGTTAGACTATACGACATTTTCTTCCAATGAAAATCCAGCAACTTCATTCCCTTGTTCATCTTTTCCTGATTTACTTCATTGCTACCCCTGATTACAATGGTATTTTGGAAATCCTTAAACGCTAATTAAGTTAATTTATGGTACATGTCATTAATATTCCATTTTACTCTAGTGTTTTTCTGCATAAATCAGTACACCCATGGGACATTTGAAATGCTTGTATTTAGTTGCTTATAATCCCTTCGTATCTGTCATAACATCAAGTTTTAATGACAGTAATGGTGATGGATAAAGGAGGTTATCACACTCCAGAGTAGTTATGGGCTGAGATTGCCTAGCTGGATTTATATAGAAAGAAGTAACAGAAAGATTAAAGTCCTAAGTATAAGATTGGATTCATTTCAAATTGAGATGACAACATTTCCAGAATACTAAAATATGAATGTTTCTAATATGTACTGTTGTTGTTGTT
>NW_006408706.1:2634094-2642335 GCF_000296735.1 Chrysochloris asiatica
TCAAGCTCACCAGCTGCTCCTTGGAAACCCTATACAGGGTTGCTATGGGTCGGAATAGACTCAATGGCACTTAACAACAACAACTATATATATATACATATATGATAAAACAAGGCTTAAATGAAATAGGGGCTGACAAAGCTAAGTCCTGATGCTGTTTAGTCCAAATAGGGTAATGGCTGGCAGATATAACAGCATGGTTACTAACCTCAGTGAGCTGGCAGGATAGTAAACTAAATGATAAATGGCAATGCCTGGACAATGAAAAAGAAAGACTAATGAAGAATTGAAACATTCAAATTGTGGTTTTGGTGAAGAATATTAGATATAACTTGAACTGCCATGAGAATGAACAAATTGGTCTTAGAAGAAGTACAACTAGAATGCTCCTTAGAAGTGAGAATGGTGAGGCTTTGTCTCATGCATTTTGGGACATGTCATCAGGTGGAACCAATTGCTGGAGACAGGTATCATACTTAATGAATTAGAGGATCATTGATAAAGAGGAAGACCTCCCATGAGCAGGATTGACACAGTGGCTGCAACAATGGGCTCAAACAGCAATAATTGTGAGGATGGAACAGAAATGTACAACATTTTGTTCAGTTATTTGTAGGGTCATTATAGGTCAGAGCCAATTTGACAGTACCTATCAACAACAATTCACTGAGGTGAAAACTATGATGCATACTGCTAGAGTTATTGCTGTGTGCATGACAGAATCAGTCCAGACTCACAGCATCCATGTATAGTGCGTTATGGCACTATAGGATAAGCATTGGACTGGTAACCTCAAGGGCAGCAGTTCAAACCCACCAGCTGCTCTCAGCACTTAACAACAACAGCATGGGTGGGTACCTCAGATGAGTTGTGTCGGGAGGTTATGGCAATTGTTTAGATGACATCAGTGCTTTCTGCAGTTGTTGTTAAGTGCTGTAGAGTTGGTTCCAACTCATAGTAAACCTGTATAGGGTTTCCAAGGAATGGGTGGTGGGTTTGAACTGCCGACCTTGTGGTTAGTCTATGGCATGCAAAATTTAAGTGCAATGGATTGCCATGATGAGTAATTTTGATGTTCCTTTTTACTTTCTTAAACAGTTATTAGAGGTTTGTTTTGCTCTCCTGCCTTTCCAGTTCCTGAAGTATGTGTTTAGACTGTTGAATGGGTGCTGTAATTACAGATATTAAGGTGTCCATGCAGAAACTGTTTCCATTATAGAGTATAAGACAATTCTATTGTGTGTGCTGGTGAGTGAGCCTGCTTAGCTTCTTGATTATGTTGCAGTGTGACATGAGTGTGATTCTGACTTTTCATCCTTGGAGTTTTGTCTAATGACTGGCATGAGAATTTACTTTATAAATAATGAATGAATGAACATAGATTGAAATACACAATTGACATCTCTACTAAATAGTACCAATGAATATTAAAGCAAACATATCTAGAGAACGGAATTAGGAGAACCCAGTTTGCCTGGATCATCTATGTGATTCAGGTCAGATTGGAACTTTGGCCTGAATTATCATTGAAACCATTTCCACAGAGACTTCTACAGAAGCTGCCACTACGGGCCAGAAAGAGAACAAAGCACAAAAGAATGGCATTCTTTCCTACAGTCATCTTTTGAAATGCCTCACTCCTTTGTTTCCATGACAAGAAAATTTCCTGGGTGTATTGCCAGGGGGTTCTACCTCAGAAACTGAAAAAAAGAAAGGGAAGGAGGAAAAACAAAAAACCCAAAACAACACATAGCTGTGTTTTCTGAAAACAGCTTGGCTGTCCTGCTGATTCTTGAAGGCTGCTATGCCACAGAGACACCTTATCCAATGGTGCCCAAAACTGCTTCTCTACTCAGCATGCTGGAAGACTGTGATTAATGTTGTTTGACAGTAACAAAAAGTATGCCCTGCCTTGGATGCCACTTGAAATTCCATTAATGATTTGTAATGTCTATTCAACTTGAAGAGAGGAGAAAAGTGCTTATCTGGAATGGAAAAATAAATTGGACTCAACCAAATGTAAAATTCTAAACTATGGAGTAAGCATTTTATGATAGAAGGGATGAAGAAGTTATCAGCAATTTCATTTTTTTTAAACACAAAAATATGATCTTTAATTGATAATATATCATTTGAGACTGTAGTAAGTCGTATTTTTAAAAAATCTGGGTATATATGCTTTGCTTTTCTTCTCTATGTTCAAATACAGCAAATTCAAATGTTCAAGTTGGTATATTTTTATTTAGTACCTTCTGTGATGTTGTCAGATAAGCACTAGAATGCTAGTTGTAAGGTTAGCAGTTCAAACCCACCGGCTGCTCCTCAGAAACCCTATAAAGGGTTGCTATGAATCGGTTCTGCCTCAGTGGTATTTAACAACAACACTATGTTCAAGATTTTCAGTAAATAGTGATTGAATTGAGTTGAGTGCACCTCTCATAAATGTTTATGAATAAGACCTAGTGCAAACCCTTGAGGGAGCCTACCACCTAAGAGCGATCCTCAACTGTGTCTGCACATTAGAATCCTCAAAGGAACTTAAAAAAAAAAAAAAATTGATGCCTCCATCTCACCAACCCCTAGAGATACTGATTTAATTGGTCTGCCTGTGGCCTCAGTATCTTTTGATATGTCTCAAGGTGATTATAATGTGCAACTGGATTAGAAAATCCGTAGTTGATCTAAAAATACTGAAAAGGTCACCCCGGGCCAACTCCCAGTAGATGTCCAGAGGACACTGTTTTATAATCATTTAGGTATTTTAAAAGTATAAGGATTTGAAAGAATGGGAGTAGTATTTTAGAAAACTTCAAATGTGAGTCGTTTGATTGCTGAAGATTGGCATCCAGAAGAGAACCAAAGGCAAAAGATGAGAATGTGAGCTCCCAGTAATGCATGATTCTGAGAAAAGATGTGCATGGTTGATTGATATTATAATAAGGGATGTCATTGCTGACATCAAACAGACCTTGGCTGCCAACAGAGATTACCAGAAAGATGTTTACCTGTGCTTTTTTGACTATGCAAAGGCTTTTGATTGTGTGGATCATGACAAGCTATGGACAGCATTGTAGAGAATGAGTATTCTGGAATACTTAATTGTGCTCATAAGGAACCTGTACATAGACCAACAGGCAGTTGTTCCAACAGAACAAGGGGATACCAAATGGTTTGAAATTAGAAAAGGTGTACATCAGGGTTATATTCTTCTACCACATTTATTCAATCTGTATGCTGAGCAAATACTCTGAGCAGATGGATTCTATTAAAAAAATATGGCAAAAAAAAAAAAGAAAGAAAAATATGGCATCAGGATTGGAGGAAGACTCATTAACAGCCTGTGATATACAGATGATTCAACCTTGCTTGCTCAAAGCAAAAAGGACTTAAAATATTTAACTGTTGAAGATCAAAGACCACAAACTTCAGTATGGCTTTACAAGCTTCTTTACACCACAGTGTAAAGAAAACAAAAATCTTTACCACTGGACCAATAAACAACATCAAGATAAATGGAGAAATAATTGACTTTATGAACTAGGCTGCTAAAGAAGAGATTGCCAGAGGTATTGTACAAGAAAGGTCTGGTGAGCTACTTCAAACAAATCAGTCATTAAAAACCTAATGGAACACAGTTTTACTCAGACATACATGAGGTCAGTATGAGTCAGAATTGACTATGGTTTTTATTTTTCAACTACCCGTGACTAGAGAAATATAATATTAACAAACATTTATTAAGAAATTTCTTTCTCAAAAAGAAAAAAAAAAAGATATTTTCTCATGTAGCATTGGATTTAGTTATGGCTCAATATTATAAGCACTAGACTGTGAACTACAAGGTCTGTAGTTCAAACCTGCCAGTAGAAAGATGAGACTTTCTACTCCTGCGAAGATTGAAAAGACTTGGAAACCCTATACAGGGTCACTATGAGTCGAAACCTACTTGACGGCATGTAACAACAGTAATATCCTCAGATTGATACTTAACAACAAGTGCCGCTAAGTTTTAATTACAGCAATTTGTCAAATTTTAGTGTGCAAACAGGTATTTTACCTGTTCAAAATAGGTGTTTCCAGATTCTACTTCGATTCTGATTCAACATATCTGGTGAGGACCAAAAATGTACACTCAAACAAGCATCCCAGGAGATTCTGTTGATGGTGACATAAATACCACAAACAGCAGGACAAATATTTTAAGGAATTATGTTCTTAAGGATGCAGGATATCATTTATAATATCATTTATAAACCAACTGACCTCAGTTTAGTAAACCATACATGAGCTACCTAAGAGGGCAAGCGTCAGAAGTTGTTGTTGTTAGGTGCCATCGAGTCAGTATTGTCTCATAGTGACCCGATGAAAAACAGAAAGAAACACTGACTGGTCCTGGGCCAACATGACATAATCATTGCTACTCCTGAGCCCATTCCTTACTGCTACCACTGTGCCAATACGTCTTGTTGGGAGTCTTCCTCTTTTTCTCCCCACTCTCCACTTTACCAAATGTGCTATTTGGTAAAGTGGTGTGGTCCCTCATGGCAATATGTCCAAAGTATGGGAGATGAAGTCTGGACATTCTGACTTTCAAGGAGCACTCTGGCTGTACTTCTTCAAACACAGGTCTGTTTATTCTATTGGCAGTCCATGGAACTTTCAATATTTTCCAACACCATAGCTCAAATACATCAGTTCTTCTATGGTCTTTCTTATTCACTGTCCAACTTTTATAAGCAAATGAGGTTATCAAAAATACCATGGCTTGGGTCAGGTGCACCTTAGTCCTCAAACTGACATCTTCTCTCTTAATACTTTAAAAAGGTCTTGTGCAGCACATTTGTCCAATGCAGTAAGTCATTTGATTTCTTGACTGCTGCTTCCATGAGCATTGATGGTTGATCCAAGCAAAATGAAGTCTTTGACAACTTTAATCTTTTCTCCATTTATATTGATGTTATTTATTGGTCCAGTGGTGAGGATTTTTGTTTTCTTTACATTGAGATGCAACCTATACCGAAGGCTGTGGTCTTTGATCTTCATCAGTTAGTATTTTAAGTCCTCTTCATTTTCAGCAAGTAAGGTTGTATTATCTGCATATCTCAGGTTGTTAATGAGTCTTCCTCCAATCCTGATGCCATGTCTTTCTTAATAGAATCCATCTTCTCAGAGCATTTGCTCAGCATACAGATTGAATAAGTGTGGTAGAAGAATACAACCCTGATGCACACCTTTCCTAATTTCGAACCATTTGGTGTCCCCTTGTTCTGTTTGAACAACAGCCTCTTGGTCTATATACAAGTTCCTCGTGAGCATAATTAATTAAGAGTTCTGAAATACTCATTCTGTACAATGTTGCCCACAGCTTGTCATGACCCACACAATCAAAAGTCTTTGTGTAGCCAATAAAGCACAGATAAACATCTTTCTTGTCTTCTCTGTTTTCTGCCAAGATCCATCTGACATCAGCAATGATATTCCTCATTCCACATCCTCTTTTGAATCCAACTTGAACCTCTGGAAGTTCTCTGTCAATGTATGGTTGTAGCTGTTTATGTATTAACTATAGTTAAACTTTGCTCACAAATCTGAAGTAGATAGCAGAACTGATTTGTGTCCCCTTGAGAATTTCAGATTCTAAGTGTCAATTTACATAGTGTATTGTATTTGACTATGGATCATATTGCATTTTTGTAGGAAATAATTGACTAAACATTTTATTACAGAAAATATATAATTAGAATCTTACTGAGATTTTTTTTTCTTAGCTACTCACATTAAAAGAAGGAAGGGAGAGAGGGAGAGAAGGAGATAGTAGGTAACGCAGGAAGAAAGGAAGGAAAAAACAAAGAAGTATCAGATGTTCCCAATAATTGTTAGGTAAGTGGACGAGAAACATTAGATAGTAATTGTCCTATTGTAATTCTGCTACTTGGGTCAATATCAGAAACTTTTTTATCTAGGCAAGTATAGAGTTTGTGTTATTTCTTATATTTAATGTAAAATTGCTATATTAAATATAAGAAATGATGTAATCTAATGCTATGTATAGTGGAGCTAAGAGAATTTGGAATATATAAAGAGATACAAGAAATTTAAATATGTGTGATCGGTAAATTTGAAATATGGTTTTGGAAAATACACTTGATTTATGCTGCTAGATTACCTGAAATCTTCCATTTGTGGGTATGACCAGGCTGTAATTCAATAAATTGCCTTATATTCCATAAATCTTTTTTTTTTAAATAAATGTTTTATTGTGAATTGTGTGATAGTTTACATGGGAGAACATTAGTTTTACATTCATTCTATCATACATTGTTTCATTGCCATAGTTACCATACTGTCCATGCATCATCACCCACCCAAAGGGTATACCCTGCAAGCCTGCACCACCACCCCGCCCCCACGGTCCTCAGCACACAGCCCCTTTTCCTCTCTGGATCTCAAGTCCCCAGCCACTCCATCTCTTCATGTCATCTCTTCCTCCATCTCAGGCCTATACTGCTTCTCTGGGTAGGGTCCCACTCTCCACTCTTCTCCACTGATGGTCCCAGGATCCTCCGCTCCTAGACTGAAAAGTTAATCACTCCTATCCTTGCTATAAAATGTCCACCTTTACATTTCCAACCCTCACAATCAGGCCTGATAACAATTATTCACTATTGTATCACAAGAGACCCATCTGCATGTCATTTCATCAGCCCTTCCTAGACAGGCTGGACACTACTCACTGGAGACTCTACCTTCCTCCACGCCCTCTAGATCTAGGTTCCCTCTTGAAAGCTTGTAAGCCAGTCACTTCTTACCTTTGTATCCCTCCCCCCATTTTGGGTAGCCAATGTCCAAGTTGCCCAACCCTGTCTACTCTTTGTGTGGAGGGGGTGGGAATAGTTCTTGCAGCAGGGATTTGTTTCCTCTTTTGCGTTACTGCGTTTATAGGTGTAGGTCAGGTTTATCAAATTGTATCAGATAACACTTTTTTCTTCTTCTTTCTTCTTCGGGTTGAGCTCTGTTCATCCAGTCATTGAAGCCAGGTCAAATGGGTATCATCTGCAAGTGTATTCCATAAATCTTTACCTTTGGTTCCTAACTTTCTTTCTTCTTTTAATTATATGTTGAGTACCAACAATAATAACAGCAACAAGTACTTTTAACCTTTTGGATGTTGGCAGTATTCCAAGTCAGTCTAATTCCAATAAATCATGTAGATCATTGTCAAGGGAGGTGTCAGATCCTATTTCTGATTATTTAAAGAAATTAAATACACTTCAAATTTCTTTAGATATTTTTAGGTTATTGAATTAAAACATAAATATAAAACAATAAGTTGATGAGATAGAGTAAACATGCCTCTCATATTGCTGATGCTTTCTTTCTTTTTAAAGCTTTCATTGTGGATTGAGTGAAAGTTTACAGGGCAGATCATCAGTTTTACATTCAACAAATCATATACTTTTTTCATTACAATGATTATAATCCCTTCCATGTACCATCAGTTAATAGTATTTCTCTCTATTAATTTTAGCTCTTTTTTAACACTCAGGCATATATAATAATTTAAACCACCAAAGGGCACATTCTGCAAGCCTGCCTCCTGGTCACCAGCTCTCAGTCCTTCTAATTCCATGAATTTAGAATCCTCAGCTCCTTCCCCTCTCCATGTCCCCATCTTTCCCTCCATCTCTGGTGGAGCTACTTCTTTGGATAGAGTCCTGCACTCTGCTTGTGTCTTCTTCTTTGATGGTCCTAGGGTCCTCTGTTTCTGGACTGTAAGATTAACTACTTCCCTGTTTTTGTTACAAAACTTCTACCATTACAATTGTAACAGTCACAGTTTGTCATGGTAACAATTACTTACTACTGAATCATAGGAATCTTATCCCCATCTCTTTTTACTAGACCTAGCTAGACAAGATGATAACTATTCAGTGGGGACTCTATCTTCCCTCACACACTCTTAAACTAATCTCCCTCTTGAAACCTTGTAGGCCAATCCCTTCATGCCTTTTATCATTCCTTCATTTTAGGCAGCCAATGTCTAAATTGCCCGTGCTGATGCTTTCTTAAAAATAAATTGTAATTATCAATCATGTTTTATTATAGATTGGTGCAGTTACTTAAAAAAGATAATTTAATAATTGACTCCTTCTTTGTTTTGCATGAATATAGGATTTTGTGCCTTTCTTTTTTTTCATTATGTAGCAGTTAGGTTTTCTGTTGTTATGTGCTATCCAGTCC
>NW_006408706.1:2646770-2653129 GCF_000296735.1 Chrysochloris asiatica
AGAATATTGAGTGGAAATTTAAATGAAGATTAAAAAATAATATATGTAACATAGCAAAATTCTTAACGTATACTATTAAGAGATAGAAGCAAGCTATAAAAAAAGTCAATTTTGATGATGATTAAAAACTACATGTAAATTTGGATAGAAACACATCAAAATATTGTGACAGTTTTTATATCTGAGCTGCTGAATTACAGCTGATATAATTTTTTTTCATCTTAACTTTTTATGTTGTCCAATAACTTTTCAGTAAGTTTATGCTACTACTGTAATTTGAGGATCTCTTTTAAAGGACTAGACTTTTAGAAATTCAGATTGTTTTAGGAATAATTTCTCTTAAGAATAGGTGGATGACGAATAAACCCATAATATCTCTTTAGTTCTCATGACCATCTGTCAAGTCCTATTAACCTGTAACTAGTGAAATAAGTTAGATCCAATTAGTAAAAGTAAAAAGAAACAGTGCCTTTGTGAGTTCTGTGTGTATCTCTGGGCATATCTACTACCTTAGGCTAATGGAACTATTTGTTGAGTTCAAGCTGTCTCCAAGGAAGGCTTGTGTTTTACTTTGCTTGTCTGCTAGTGTTGTTCACTTTTTACAACTGGTTACAGAATCAAAGCCAGCAGCTGCCTGTCCATATCATTTCACTGGACAAGTAGTTCAAATTCAACCTTTTCAATTGTGAACCTTCTCTGAGACCATGAACGTGTCTGCGTTAGAAGCAGATAACCCTGAGAACTGCTTTATTTGTTTCTGCCTGTGATGGTGTGATGAATATGTAATCTGTGAAGACCAAACACTGTGAGCGTAGCAACTTATTGAGTGCCCTTGGGAAACTCATTTCAAAGTCGGTTTCTTCACCTTTAAAATAGGAGCCAGAGTGTCTTTATCCTGATTTCCTGATTACTTCCTAAAAAGTAAATAAGTAGGAACTTCATAAACTACAGCCTTGAAATACTGTTAGATTATTATGTTCACATTTCTCCCACTTGATTGCTTTTGCTTTTCAAGTACATCGTGATGCTAAGGAAGCAGTAAAATAGCAGCAGTCCTTTCCATATTCAGGACTCCTAACTGCTCTGTAATGCGATCTCAAAGTGGAGAGTAACTGGATTGCTTGATGCTATTTATTATCCCCACTTGGAGTAAACCCATATGCCAGTAACATATTGAGCTGACAAACTGTGATGTCATTGGGGGAGCAGCACTTTCAGAAGGCAGTGTTGCTGAGGATGGTTTATGACATTATTCTATCAGCATATTGGATACTGCTGGTCAAATACAGCAGTGGTGCCTAGGAAACTAAGGTCATGTAAAGCAGTACTTTACTAATGATGTATGGCTACTGCCTGTTCAAAGCACCAGCTGGAAACAGATATTGTTCATTTCCCCTCCATAATTAAGCTAAAAACTCATAGAGTTGTCAACACGTATCTCTTTTGTCTTCAAGAAAGTTATTCATTATGTGTTTGGTAAACTTTTGTCAGAAAAGAAAAATTTTGAGGTTCTTGTCTTAGCAAGATAAATGGGATATTACTGATGTATTTTATAATGGACAATTCACTGTTTGATACTCTTTCTACCTTATTGATTATGCCTCTGATATGAAGGTATTCTATGATTTTTTTCCTATCGTCTCATGAACAAAGGGAGTTGGAGTGTAATCTTGATGTTGGGAGCATTAAACTGTCCAGCAGTTAGTAGAATTTTGAACAAGGAGTGAACTGAGGGTAATATTTATATTATAAAAGCTTCTCTTTGAAACTATTTGGACTGTAAACAGGGAGATGTGTGAGGAAGGTGCTGGAAAGCAGAAGACAACGCTGTAACTCAAATGCATCAATTCTTCTATGGCCTTCCTTGTTCACTGTCCAACTTTCGCATGCAGATGAGGTTACTGAAAATATCATGGCTTGGATCACATGCACCTTAGTCCTCAAACTGACATCTTTGCTCTTCAACACTTTAAAGAGGTCTTGTGCAGCAGATTTGCTTAATGCAATGCATCATTTGATTTCCTGACTGCTGCCTCCATGAGTGTTGATAGTTGATCCAAGAAGAATGAAGTCCTCGACAACTTCAATCTATTCTCCATTGATAAAAATGGTGTTTATTGGTCTAGTGGTGAGGATTTTTGTTTTCTTTACATTGAGGTGCGATCCATACAGCTTCAATCTTTTCTCCATTTATATGGATATTGTTTCTTGGTTCAATGGTGATGCTTTTTGTATTCCTTACATTGAGGTGCGACTTATACTGAAGGTTGTGGTCTTTGCTCTTCCTCTGTAAGAATTTTAAGTCCTCTTTGTCAGCAAGCAGTGCTGTATTGTCTGCATATTGCAGGTTGTTAATGAATCTTCCTCCAATCCTGATGCCACATTTTTCTTCATGAACTATTGTTGTGTTGTTGTTAAGTACTGTGGAGTTGGTTCCGACTCATAGGGATCCTGCACAAGGTTTCCGGGGCTGTAAATCTTTATGGGAGCAGAAAATCTCATCTTCCTCCCATGGAATGGCTGGTAGTTTTGAACTGCCAGCCTTGAGGTTAGCAGCCCGATTCGTAACCACTACGCTATGGGTAACTTTAAATGTGGTTTTGTGGGGTTTTTGTTTGTTTGTTTTTTCCTTCGGTTTACACTAATGTCAGTGAAGTTATTCCTACAACCACTTAGAGAGAATTGCATCCCCATGGTTCTTTAAACTTTTCATTTCAACATCTTTGAATAGCATTTACTTGTTTTTATGTTTAATTTTCTGTGTTTGAAGTGAGGGCCCTTGCTTCTCTTTCCTTAGTTTTGTCACTGTTCAACATTCAGTAGGTGGTTTGTTGTTGTTTTTTTTTTTTTGAAGTGAACAATCTTGAAAAGAATTATAACTGTGTTTCTTTTTTAACCTCTTTAGGTTTTACCGACTTTCCTTCTCATCTGAATCAATGTTGCCATTGTTGAAAGTGAGCTGGACTGAGAAATAAACACTTGAATTTTATGTAAATCATTAACTTAGTAAACTTTCCCCACCATGTCCCACAAATACTCAGATTAAATAACTGAACTATTCAAACTTTTTTGAAGATGGAAACATGAAGAGGTTTTTACTTTTAAGTTAAATGAAGAGAGTCAGTTGTTACCCTGATATTCTTCATGTCTTCTTTCTGATGATGCAGTGATAACTAACCAGTCTATGCCACTTTGGCATGAATTTAGAGACTGATTTACTTGCCGCATGGTTTAGTTGGACTTTGAGATGATCCCTTGTGCAAAACAATCGATACCACCTTTCCTGAGGATAAGCTTTGTGTGTGGATTTTCTAAGGATGAGCTAATTGTGTGGTTTTTGTCTGTTAGAGCCTCTATCATTTCACACTTCTAATAGTGGTATTTCCCACCATTCTTTATCACGAGAATAATAAAAAAAAAATCAGGAATAATGGAAAAGTTCTAGGAAGTCTTCACAATTGACTGATTTGAATCTAGAAATAGTTTTGAGCCATGTCCAGTTTTTATATAATTCTTTCTGGTTATGAATTTGAGTGCCTAAGCTACATAGAAAGATTAGGTTCATGATTTTATACTCTTACAATATTGCAGTGTTAAAACCAGGGATTAGCAACTATACAACGGAGACTTCAAAAAGTTCATGGAAACATCCCATATCTATTAATGCCATTTTTTTTTTCATCAACTTGTTGAAGCTCCCTTGTAACTATTCAACAAACTCCCTTCAAATGAAAGGCAAGCAATCCTGTATCTCAGAAAAAAGCCTGTTGCACCTAACTCTGCTTTAATGTTCTCCGTAGTTTTCCTAAATCTGTGCCCTGACCTGGCTAACACTCCATCTACTTTTCCCCTAAGACCTTTTTCCCTGTAGACCTGTATTTGGAATTAGGCTTTCTGGGAACGAGAGACAAATGGAGATGTGAAAGAAAGTGCAACCAGAGAGAAAATAATATGGGTAGAGAGGGAGAGACTGGGCCAAGGAAAGGGCACAGGAAACCTGTGGGGGCAGTGCAGTAAACTCCACTTTGGTCTTGTTGTTGTTGTTGTTGTTGTTATGTGCCGTCTAGGGGTCACAAATGCATTGACAGTTATATTAGTGTCCTAGGGTTGCCATGACAAAGGAACATGAATAGGATGGCTTAAAACAACAAAAATGTCTACTCTCACAGTTTTGGAGGCCAGAAATATGCATTCCAAATGATGGCAGGACCACAGTTTCTCTGAAAGTTCTAGGGGCAGATTCTTCCTTTCTCTTCTAGCTCTGGTAGCCCCAGGTGTTACATGGCAACATAATATTCAACTTTTCTGCCTCCGTGTTCTTAAGTCTGTCTTCCCTGTGTCCCTCTGTGTTTGTGTCTCTTCTCCTCTTCTTATAGGGACATCAGTCATATTGGATTGGGACCCATCCTACTTCAATATGGCTTCTTGTTAACTAATTACATCTGTAAAGACATTATTTCCAAATAAAGTTACCTAAACATAACTTTTTGTGGGGATTCAACTTAACCCCTAACAGCAATATAAACACAATTATGAGTTACAATTGTGTTTATATTAGGCATTCATCTATAAAATACATGAACAAACTATCTTCTATCTCTTCAAAGGTATTATAAAACAGGCATTATTCTTATCTGAACTTCCAGAAATCTATTATTTTATTAATTTTAAAGAAGTTGCGTTGAAAAACATCTATAATTTAGAGTTCTCACTAACTCAGATGATGTTTTCTTTAATTAATCCTGTTAATAAGATTTTACTGTATAGACTTAGTACCTCAGACTCTAGATTTTTAAACTTAGCACTAACCAATGTCTGTGGGAATGCCTATGCATATTGATTACTTTTTAAGTTTGAAAAGAGTACCCCTCTAAGTGGTCATTAGTTGCTTCAAAGAACATGATTCTCTTGCATAGTAACTGTCTTTGATGCCAAGCTAGAATTACTGAGCATTTTTTTCCAATTAATACAACTGACTTCCATTTATTAATCACTAATTTGGCTACCTTAATTCTAGCAGCATGACATTAGGTGCCATTTAGTAATAAAGTAATAAGTTGCAAATTTAATGATGGAAGTATCTATTTTTTTAATGTGAAAAATTCATTGGCAAATCCTGGGGAAATTTTTATAGTCATAGTAACAGTTCTTAGCAAAATATTGTCTTGATCTTCTGATTTAGAATCAAGGTGCTTTGACAATGTGCCTATACTATATATAATGCCAACTTCTCCTGGAGATATATTTAAATCTCTTTGAGAATACTTAATGGTTGTTGGTTTAGGGTTCAAATACTTTTACATAATAAGTGATTAAGTTTAGGGTCCTGATGATGAAAATGTATTTATCATTCACAAGCAAAGCTGGTGACTCATCTGTCAAGTCACAGCTGAGAGGTTCTTTCTTTAGGGAGTCTTTCCTACTTAAACTTCTTGTTGTTGTTGTAGTACAGTGCCGTCAAGTCAGTTCCGACCCATAGAGACCTTAAACAGGGTTTCCGAGGCTGTAAATCTTTACGGGAGCAGAAAGTCTCATCTTTCTCCCACGGAGCAGCTGATAACTTTCGAACTGCTGACCTAGCAGTTCACAGCCCGATTCGTAACCACTACGCTACCAGAGCTCCTTACTTAAACTTATGTAGACTTAATCCTTACATTCCGTAGTTTTCCATCTTTTTCCTCATACAATAACTTGTTCCTACTTATAGTATAAGCACTGGCTGTTCATTCTAAGTACTTAATAAGTATTTGTTGAATAAATGATACATGAAAATACGTGATATATAGAAAATTTACTTTTGTGTATTATCTTTGGCTCAGATTTAGAAGGCCTATATTTTGCATACAAATAATTCAGTAAATGTGTGCAGTTGCTCAAAAATGAATATTTAGCACAACAATGCATTACTTCTTATTTCTATAGCTATGTTATTTTCATATTTTGTCAGTTCTAAATTTTATTAAAATATTAGTGATTAGTTTTAGACTGCTAATGCCATTGAAATACCTCATTGTTAAAATTTAATGAAACATATTTAGTTTGAATGTATAGTTTCTTCTTCTATTTTACCCATCAGATTTTTTATAAAACTTATTAAGGTTTAATATTGGAACTTACATAAGATTGTTCCTCTATTGTGGGTAATTGCTCCAGTTGAGAATATTGCATAAGCGAGGAGAGAAAATGTGGTTCAAATATTCTGGCACACAGTCCTTTGCGTTTTAGGAATACTATAAAACAGAATGCCTTAGTAATTTATTCTTGTAATTTCTTTCTTATAATTTATATATTTGGTGTTCGTGCTGCCCTATGGAATGCCATTCTACCTAACACACCCAAAGTCACCATAAATTGGAATT
>NW_006408706.1:2654006-2658882 GCF_000296735.1 Chrysochloris asiatica
GCTACTTTGCGTATTAAAGAAACTAATCAATAGCATACTTAAAATATTTTTGAAACACACTTGGTATCTTGAATCAATTCAGGTCACATTTTTTCTATAAACATTTATCTAATGACTGTCCAGTTTTTAGGCTAAGTGTAGACTCTGGTGTGGTGCTGTAGGATAAACATTGGACTGCTAACCACAAGACCAGTGGTTCAAACCCACCAGCCACACCTCTGAAACCCTGTACAGAATCGATGTGAGTTGGAACAGACTCAATGGTACTTAACAGCAACAATAGGTAATATAAGAGTTATGATCTGTTGTAATATATAAATCTGAAATTTCATGGTTTAGCCCAGAAGAAGCTTCATTTTTTTTCACATAAAGTGCAGTGATGGTGGAATGAGGCTTTTGTAGCTTTTATATATAGCTGCCACAGAATCAAGTTTATTTAGGTTTGTGTAGAGACCTAGACTAACAATGGTTCTGCCTTTTCTTCCAGCTGATGTGTCAGCTCTCCCTAGGGGTTAACATCTAGCTGGCCCCCTGAGAACGTGAGAGGTTGAAGAATTGTGAGGGAGATTTTTTTTTTTTAAACAGGCCAAGCCTGAAAGAGGTATGCATCTCTTCTGCTTACCCATGATAGAGTCTCATCAAATCCAAAGGGGGCAGGAAAATGAGGTCTCTAGTGAGGCAACTATTTTCTAGAAACACTTCTCTGAGAAAGCGCGGCAAAAATTTGGGTGGACAGCGAGCTGCCTTGGCTACAGTAAGAGAGTGACAAGGATTATTGTATTCAAGCAAGTACCGAAAATTGCCTTCACAGTAATGATATTGAACATAAAGCCATTTTTTAAAAACTGGGAGCTAAATGCTATTAGATTCATAATTGAACAAATTTAGGACTATTGCTTTAGAACTACAGGAGATCTTTTATCATCAAATATAATCCCATTTGATGACTCAGGAAGTGTTCTTGGATTTCTGAAACTCAGAAGAGTTATTAGTTTTTTCCACTGGTGCTTCTTTTTAAGGGAAAGGATAACGTCCCTCTTCCTGTTGTTGTTTTAAACAAGATGAAGTTTTTACGCAGCATCATTTTGTATTACAGTGCTTATGGCATGTAAGCATTCTATGATACTAATTTAAATTTCTGTGATTAAGAAAAACTTTGTCCTCCTAGTTCTTTATAAAGTCTTTCTAAGTACATATGCTATTTGAGCCCTTCAATGACCCTTAGAGAAAAATAGAACAGGCATTATTAACCCCTTTCTTTAGACAAAGAATATGAAACTCACAGCATTTAAATGTTGTTATTGTTAAGTGATTCCAATATACAGCTACACTGTATAGGGTTTCTGAGGAGTGGCTGGTGGGTTTGAACAACCGACCTTTGCTTATCCAATATCACCACACAAGAAGTCTGTCAATGTTTAAATTGTTCTGTTGTTGTAAAGTGCTGTTGAGTCGGTTCCAACTCATTAGCGACCCAGTATAGTATTTAAATAACTACCTAAAATCCTTAGGATTGCAAAGGTTAGATGATTGAGACCTATAATCCTATCGTTTTCATTTTGCTATCCGCAGTGATTATATCTATCTGGATACTTGGAATGGGCCATTAGTTTAGATTTTTCAGTTGGTACAATTTATAAAAATGATCATTGAGGCAAGTAATGTGGGCAATCACTGAGCTGACTGAAACAACACATCAACATTGCTGAGTTGTTCATTTTGTTGGTGTGGACACATCTTTTGTCTTAACTTTTAAATATCTATAGATAGAATTCTAAGAGTGAATAGATATAAAAGCCTTTTTTTTCTTTTAATCCACAGGGCATTAGCCATCAAAACTATAGCTATAGTGTATTTTTAAATGAACCAGAGTTTTTTTGTTTTGGTTTCTTTTTTTACTATTCTTCAATAATGCATTTATTTAGTATAGTTGACTTTTAAATTTTTTATTCATTGTTGTTATTGGATTTTTATGGCCTAGAAGTGTTTGGTATAGAGATAAAAGATGAAGATCATTTTCTCAAGAAGTTCACAGTCTTATAAGGGGAAACAAAAGTAAGCAGAGATATTTTTCCATCTGATGAAAGCAATGAAAGGAGGAGGTTCAGGAAATCCTATGAACTCTATGAGGAGAGGCTTACTTAGCCTTGGGGTGGAGACTGAGTGGGGTACTGGAGAGAATGTGTTGGAGAAGACAATGCCTGAATCAACTATAGAAGGATTAGTAAAAGTCCAAGTAAGTATTAAAAGACAAAATGCAGTTACATAAAAAATTGTGGTTAAGGACTGTCAAGTCAGCTCTGATTCACAGCGACCCTATATACAACAGAATGAAACACCACCCAGTCCTGCACCATCTTTACAATTACTTTGCAATTACTTTAGCCCATTGTTGCTGCCATCATGCCAATCCATCTCATTGAGGGTTTTCCTCTTTTTCACTGTCCCTCCATTTTACCAAGCATGATGTCCTTCTCTAGACCCTGATCCTTCCTGATAATATATTCAAAGCATGAGAGATAAAGTCTGGCTATCCTAGCTTCTAAGGAGCATTCTGGCTCTACTTCTTCCAGCAGATTTGTTTGTTCTTTTGGTAGTCCATGGTACCCTTAATGTTCTCCTCCAACACCATAACTCAAATGCATCAATTTTTCTATGGTTTTCCTTATTGACTGTCCAACTTTCAAATGCATATGAGGTTATTGAAAATACCATGGCTTGAGTCAGGCGTACCTTAGTCCTCAAACTGACATGTTTACTCTTGAACACTTTAAAGAAATCTTGTATAGCAGATTTGATTGATGCAATATGTCATTTGATTTCTTGACTGCTGCTTTCATGAGTGTTGATTGTGGATCAAAGCATAATGATATCTTTGACAGCTTCAATATTTTTTCCATTTATCCATGATGCTATTTATTGGGCCACATATGAGAATTTTTTTTTTTTCTTTCAATTGAGGTGCAACCTAAGTTTATAAGGATGCATCTAAAAAGGAAAAGTCAAGTTTTAATTAAACCATATTACATGTCTATTATAAAAACAACAACAAAAACCATCTGCCATTAAGTCAATTCTAACTCATACTATAGCACTGGATATCATAAACTTTATTGTGACTTAATCAAATTTCTTGATTTCTGATATTTACCTGTGGCTCTATTCTGTCCTAGTTCAGCCTCGGATTTGTAAGGAGTTCTGGTAGCGTAGTGGTTACAAATCGGGCTGCGAACGTTAAGGTCAGTGGTTCGAAACTACCAGCCGCTCCGCGGGAGAAAGATGCGGCTTTCTACTCCTATAAGGATTTACACCCTCGGAAACCATGTACAGGGTCGCTATGGGTCGGAACTGACTCGAAGGCACTTAACAACAACAACAACATAGAGATTGGCCCAGGATCGGACACTGTTTCGTTCTGCTGTGCATGGGGTCGCTATGAGTCAGTTCCAACTCGATGGCACCTGACAACAACAATAGAGATGGTTACAACTTGTACAACAGAATGAAACACTACCTAGTCCAAACCATTGGGTTTGATGTTGTTGTTGTTAAGTACCATTGAGTTAGTTCTGACTCATAGTTACACTGTATAGGGTTTCCAAGGAGGAGCTAGTGGGTTTGAACCACCAACCTTGTGGTTAGCAGTCCAGGGCTTATCTTACAGGACTCTGGATGAATGTAGAAGGGAAAAGGAAAGATGGGAATAATAGCGGCCCCTGAAAATTTTGATTTTGACTATGTTGTTAAGTGCTGTCTAGTCAATTCTGACTCATAGCTACCCTGTATAGGATTTCCAAGGAGCAGCAGGTGGGTTTGAACTACCAACCTTGTGGTTCGCAGTCCAGTGCTGCCCTACAGTGCCACACCAGAAGCCCCTTTGTATTGTAAGTCAGTATACTAGCAGTTGTTTTTTTCCCTTTTATAGAACTCAAAAGTTGGTAAAATGTTGCATAATTAAGCAGGAGACAATAATAGAACCGGCTTAACATTATATTTAATACAACAGAATAATATTAATATGCAAACTACCTTACACATTTATGAAACACTGCAGTCTCTACACATAGACCTTGAAGTATCTTTGCTTATCTTTGAAGTATTACTCTCAGAGTTCATAAAAGACAGCATGTTTTAGGTTTTGGAAAACATCTAATGAAATAAAAATCAACAACAAAACAAAACTCAGAGATATATGTAAGTCATGATAGAAAAGCATGGGAAACAGATTAGAACCAAATTATAAAAAGCCCAATTAAATGAGGAGAATAAAAAAACCTTTCAAATTTTACTATGAAGTCTATTTTCTCTCTCTCTCTCTTTTTTTTTTTTTTTAGTTTTTGTTCTGTGTTGGTTTAATATTTTTATACATTATATTCAACTCAGTGTTTCTCTTCATGATTTTTTATACTTCTTTAAGCAATAAAATTTATAGTTAATTAATATGAAATGAAATGAAATTCATATAAAATTACAATTAAATGTAGAAAAGATTGAAGCTGTCAGAGACTTCATTTTGTTTGGATCAACCATCAACACTCGTGGAAGCAGCAGTCAATAAATCAAATGATGTATTACATTAGGCAAATCTGCTGCAGAAGACCTCTTTAAAGTGTTGAAGAGCAAAAATATCCATTTGAGAATTAAGGCATGCCTGACCCACTCCATGGTATTTTCAGTAACCTCATACGTGTATAAAAGTTAGAAAATGAATAAGGAAGACCATAAAAGAATTGATGCATTTGAGTTATGGTGTTGGAGGAGAATATTAAGGATACCATGGGCTGCCAAAAGAACAAACAAATCTGCTGGAAGAAGTACAGTCAGAATGCTCCTTAGAGGCCAGGATGGTCAGACTTCATTTCTCATGCTTCAGACA
>NW_006408706.1:2658982-2661582 GCF_000296735.1 Chrysochloris asiatica
CTGCCAAAAGAACAAACAAATCTGCTGGAAGAAGTACAGTCAGAATGCTCCTTAGAGGCCAGGATGGTCAGACTTCATTTCTCATGCTTCAGACATATTATCAGGAAGGACCAGGTTCTGGAGAAGGACATCATGCTTGGTGAAGTGGAGGGATGGTGAGAAAGAGGGAAACCCCCAATGAGATGGATTGGCATGGTGGCAGCTGCAACGGGCTGTGGCAAAATTGTGAGGTTGACATAGGACTGGGCAGTGAGCTGGGACTGACTTGACAGAACCTAACAAAAATTCGTATTAAAGGTGGATGAATTATGCCTTTCCTCAGTGGAGGTGAACATTGAAAATTTTCAAAATATGTTTTTTAGTTTATGGGGAAACTATCAAGATCTCAAACTAATATGTACATTAAATAATAATAATTTTTTTTTAAGTGATGGTTTTTGTAGCTTCCTCAAAGACACTGACTTATTGTAGCTTCTAGAGAGATTAATTTAGCCATTTGTTTTCAGTGACAGTTTCTTATTCAAGTAACTGTCATATGTTTTGGATGACTTGTTATTGTTCAAAATTTATTTTATTATCTTACATATTAGTTTGAAAGTATGAGAAATAAATAAATTCTGATTCTGAACTTAATTGTTTCCCATTTATCATTTTAATCTATGAACCACAAAATATTCCCATTTCTAACTGTCTTTATTGGTATTCTGGGAAGATTGAGATGCTTCTTAAATTCTTAGGCTAGCATTATAAGCTTTGTGTAAGAAATCTGTCAACTTATGCCTGTTTTTCACTAGGTTTTAGGCTAATAAATTGCTATGCCCGCTGTCCCTTGATGCTCTTCATTAGGCTTTGAAATACTATGGTGAAATAATGTCATGGGAATCTTAGGCTGTGTACAATCTGAGTTCAGGGACTTGGAGTTCTCTAGTGGAGCATGCAGAGCCTTGAGAGGCAAGACTGGGTCATTGGGAGTTTTTCCCAGACTCCTTTCTGTCTGTAATAGAGGGCCTTTCGTTAATAACTGGTACTAATCACAGTTCATTCAGAAACTGCACAAGGTCACAAACTGAACAAAAAGTACCAGTGTTTTAGAAGCTACATGTGCATGTGAACAAAACATTAACCTCATCCTTCACTTGCAGGCATAGTTCTGAAGTGAAAGTGTGTGCCTAAATACAGTGGAAAATTTCAGACCACACTGTGATCAACAACCTGCCTCACAAGTTTAAAAGCATGATTTTAATGGTTAATTTAGTGAAGCTTGAAAACTTCAGAATTGTAACAGTTTACAAATTATTATTTATAAACAAGCATTTCGTATTTCTAAAAGACCAAGAGACAGAAATTGAATGATCTGACCTGAGACAGAAACTAACATCTTTCTGCCTCCACTTTTCTTTACATGTATATATATATATTGTTGCTAAGTGCTGGCGAGTCAATTTGATCCATAGTAACTCTGTATAGGATTTCCAAGGAGCGTTCTGTGAGCTTGAACTGCCAATTTTGTGGTTCAAACCAACTTTGCTGTCCAATGCATTAACCCATAGTGCCATACCAAGAGTCTCTCTCTCTCCCTCTGTGTGTGTGTGTGTGTATGCACACATATACATAGTGCTGTCCTGGTGTGGTGCTATTATATAAGCATAGGACTGGTGACTGCAAGGTCAGCAGTTCAAGCCCACCAGCTGCTCTTGGAAACCTTATAAAGGATTTCTGGGAATTGGAACCAACTCAATGGCATACAGCAACAATACTCACACATCACACACACACACACAAACATACACATAAATATATATGCTGTTGTTAGGAGCCTGTGAGTTGGCGACACTATCCACAACAGAACAAAGCACTGCCCAGTCCTGCACTGTCCTCACTATTGCTGTTAAACTCAGCTGCCATAGTGTCAGTCCATCCCACTGGGGGGTCTTTCTCTTTTTCACCAACTTATAACCTTACCAAGCATAATGCCCTTTTCCAAGGACTAGTCCCTCCTGATAATATGTCCTAAGTTTGACAAAGTCTCATCATCCTTGCTTCTAAAGAGTATTCTGACTATGCTTCTTCCAACACGGATAGGTTTGTTCTTCTGGTAGTCCATGGTGCTTTCAGTATTCTTCTGCAACATCATAACTCAAATGCATCAATTCTTCTACAGTCTTCCTTATTTTTTAAGCTCACATAATGTTTGGAAAAATTAAATTAATATCTAACATTTTAAAATCAGAAGGATTTTTCAAAAGTCTATAATTACAGCTTTTCTATGAATCACATTACCTGGTAATACTGGGTTATCATTCCTGTTTAAACATATGGGTTGAAGTTGAATAGAAGCTTTGTTTCGATAGGAAAGTGCAACCCAGTCACCTTCAGTCTCCACTTCCCACACTTATGTAACCTGCTTGGCTCTACTAGGCATTGGAGTTTGAGAAAATGATAGATTTATGGTGGAAAAGATCTTCAAGATCATCTGATCCAAACACTCATCTGATGTTTGCTAACTGTTGTTGTTGTTGTCAGGTGCCATCGAGTCGGAACCGACTCATAGCGACCCCATGCACAGCAGAACGAAACAATGCTCGATCCTGGGCCAACCT
>NW_006408706.1:2662352-2673332 GCF_000296735.1 Chrysochloris asiatica
ATACAGGTTGAATAAGTATGGTGAAAGAATACAACCCTGTCTCACACCTTTCCCAATTTTAAAACTTTCAGTGTTCCCATGTTCTGTTCGAACGAATGTTTGCTAACTAGACAATAGCATATCAATGATATGTTATTGACAAAGGGTAGAGGCAACTCTCAGGTGGCTAATTGCAAAGAAAAATGGCGAGCTTAAGAGTTCCCCCTTCCTCCCGAGCAAACTCTGAGAAGCAGGGGGTACAGATTCAGCCTGTGTTTGAGCCATATTATGAATCCTGGTTTTGGCAGTATAACTTCAGCACAGATTGTACCTGCTGATTCTAAGTATTGCTTATCATTCATCTTTAGCACCATGGTTCTATACAGGCCAGTACTGCCTGAAATTCCCTCAACATTCTTGGAGAAAATGAGTTATAACCGCAAATTACATTGAATTTTGAATTCTTGATATTGACAGACTGACTCAATAATGATCAGATCCTTTCATCAAATTTTGGAATGGCACAGTTATATATGACACTTGGTTCCTATTTTTACCAAATATGTAGTGAATTCTGTAGTGTTTGCTATTATCAAATACTTTTTCCTAGAATGTAACTATGATTTTTATATCAATTATGAATTTCAAGATTGATTAGGAAGCAAACATTTCCAAATGAGTATTGTTCTTCTTTCTTAAACAGTGAAATAAAATAGAACAACACTATGAAAAAATTTAAAAATTATTTTTTAATGATAGTGGCCAAATTTATTGAATACTTATTCTGTGCCAATCTTTCATGCACTTCATATTATACCTTTAAAACCCATTTTATAGATGAAAAATTGAGGCATAGAGAGGAAACACAAATTTTCCACACTCATAGAGAATAGGGATTTGTCTCTTGTATTCTCAGTTTGCTTTTAATAATCTGCTCTATTGCCATTCTGTAAGGCGCTCAGGTAGTGTAGTGGTTATGAATCAGGCTGCTAATCTCATGGTCAGCTCTTTGAAACTACCAGCCGTTCCACAGGAGAAAGATGAGGCTTTCTGCTCCCATAAAGATTTACTACCTCAGAAACCCTATACAGGGTTGCTATTAGTCAGATGGCACATAACAATTGCCTATCTGTAGATGCTTTGTTAGACATACATCACAAATTTATAAAAGTTTGTTTGCAGACATTTAGGACTTCCTGGTGTGGTGCTGTGGATCAGCACTGGACTGCGAGCAACAAGGTCAGCAGTTCAAACCCATCAGCTGCTCCTCAGAAACCCTATATAGGGCCACTACGAATCGGAACCGACTCGTTAGCACTTCACAACAACAGCATAAGACACTTATGGACCTGGTGTGGCACTGTCTCATAAGCAGTGGACTGCGAACCAGAAAGTGTGTGATTCAAACCTAACACTGGTTCCTTGAAAACCCTGTACACAGTTGATATGAGTCAGAATTGACTTGATGGCACTTAACAACAACAACAGCATATGAAACTTATAACATAGGCACTGTACTGACAAGTAAAAAATAACACATCAGTAGGAAGACTGGGGGCAACTGTGTTGTTATTGTCGTTGTTAAAAGCCTGTGTAAGCTTTCCAAAGAGTGGCTAGTAAGCTTGAACTGCTGACTTTGAGGTTTAAATGGCCCTTGCAGTCCAGTGCGTTAGCCCACAGTGCCGCACCAGGATTCCAGTGGTAACTGTAGACTTTTCTTACAAAATAAAATAATGCTTTCACTCTAAATATTTCTTTTCTCTTGATTGGTTGAACAGAGCCAATGTACATTATTAAAATTATTTAAAAAATGAACAAAGATGAAAATTAAGGGTAGGCTATTTGGGTTTATTTAGAACTGCATCTTGGTATAGGATTGTATCTTTCAAGAAAGAGGCAGCACAAGAGGCACTCACTCATCTCTGCTAAGAAATTTGGAAGACGACCATCTGGCCGACTGATTGAAAGAGATCCATATTTGTGCCCATTCCAAAGAGAGGTGACCCAATGGAATGCGGAAATCATCGGACAATCTCGTTGATATCTCAGACGAGTGAAGTTTTGCTAAAGGTAATACAGAAACGGCTACAATCATACATTGACAGAGAACTTCCAGAGGTTCAAGCTGGATTCAGAAGAGGCCATGGAACGAGGTATATCATTGCTGATGTACGGTGGATCTTGGGTGAAAACAGAGAATATCAGAAAGATGTTTACCTATGCTTTATTGACTATGCATAGTCGATTGTGTGGATCATGACAAGCTATGGACAACATTGAGAAGTATGAGTATTCCAGAACACTTAATTGTACTTCTGAGGAATCTGTATCTGGACCAAGAAGCAGTTGTTCGAACAGAACATGGGAACACTGAATGTTTTAAAATTGGGAAAGGTTGCGACAGGGTTGTGTTCTTTCACCGTACTTATTCAACCTGTATGCTGAGCAAATAATACGAGAAGCTGGGTTCTATGAAGAAAAACGTGGCGTCAGGATTGAAGGAAGACTCATTAACAACCTGTGATATGCAGATGATACAACCTTGCTTACTGAAAGTGAAGAGGACTTGAAACATTTACTGATGAAGATCAAAGAGCACAGCCTTCGGTATGGGTTGCATCTCAATGTCAGGAAAACAAAAATCCTCACCACTGGACCAATAAACAACATTCTTATCAACGGAGACAAGATTGAAGTTGTCAAGGACTTCATTCTTCTTGGATCAACTATCAACATTCATGGAAGCAGCAGTCAAGTGATCAGACAACGTATTGCATTAGGCAAATCTGCTGCCCAGGAACTTTTTAAAGTGTTGAAGAGCAGAGATGTCAGCTTGAGGACTAAGGTGCGCCTGACCCAAGCCATGGTATTTTCAATAACCTCATATGGATGCGAAAGCTGGACAGTGAATAAGGAAGACTGTAGAAGAATTGATGCCTTTGAGTTATGGTGTTGGAGGAGAATACTGAAAGTGCCATGGACTGCCAAAAGAACCAATAGATCTGTTTTGGAAGAAGTGCAGCCTGAGGGCTCCTTGGAGGCCAAGATGGCTAAGCTTTTTCTCTCATACTTTGGACATATTGTCAGGAGGGAACAGTCACTGGAGAAGGATGTCATGCTGGGTAAGGTGGAGGGTCAGAGAAAAAGAGGAAGACCCCCAACGAGATGGATTGGCCAGGTGGCATCATTGATGGCGTCAAGTTGGCAGCGGTAGTAAGGTTGCCCCAGGATCGGACATTGTTTCGTTCTGCTGTGCATGGGGTCGCTATGAGTCGGTTCCAACTCGATGGCACCTGACAACAACAATAGGATCGTAAGCAACCCTGGTGACACAGTGGTGAAGCACTTGTCTTGAACGTTCTGTGATTTGAACCTACATGAGAAATATGTGGCAGTTGTTTGTGTAATGCTTGCTGTTGTTAAATGCCATTGAGTCGATTCTGATCCATAGCGACCCTGTATATGGTTTCCAAGGAGCAGCTGGTGAGCTTGAACCACCGATCTTGCAGTTCAAACGACTTTGCAGTTTGATGCATTAGCCCATGGCGCCATAGCAGGACTCCTAAATTAAGATTACAGTCTTGGAAAGCCAACGGGGCAGTTCTCTGGCTTACAGAGTTACTTTGAATCAGAATTTGACTCCAGGGCAACAGATACAGGATCACAATCCATGTAGTTAAGGAATGTTGTTGTTATTAAGTGCTCTGGAGTCGGTTCCGACCCATAATGACCCTGTATAGAGTTTTCGAGGAGCAGTTGGTGAGCTTGAACCACCGACATTGCAGTTCAAGCTGAGGTTGCAGTCCAGTGCATTAACCCATAGTGCCACATCAGGACTCCAGTCAAGGGATACAAAATAGCAAACATAAATTAAACACTACTTACAGTGCAATACTGAAGGATATTTTGAGTACAGTACAACTTTGAATAATAATTTACCTCTTACCATGAGGACTGAGGCTTAATAAATATTGCTGTTGTTGGTAAGCATCGTCACATTGGTTCCAACTCATGGTGACCCTGTACCATGTTTCCAAGAATCGGCTGGTGGGTATGAACCACCGACCTTATGGTTGACAGTTCTGTGCTTATCCTACAGTACCACATATGACTCCTAATAAATATTGTTGTTTTGTTGTTGTTGTGACCTTGTATAGGGTTTTTGAGAGTGGCTGGTAGGTTTGAACTCCCAACCTTATGGTTAGCAGTCCAGTGTTTATCCTACAATGCCACAGGGGAATGAAAAGTGAGAACTAGCTTGAGATCCATGGAGAAATTAGGGTGTAATTTCCAGCAGTATGGGCATCATTTGGGAGTTCAGACCCACATCTCAAACGTACATTGATAAGATCAAAAGAAAAGGTGACTCTCATGCATATCAAAGTTCAGAAGCACAGAGATAGAATAGAGGAAACAGGGATGTGTCCCTGTTTCTAGATTCCAGATTTTGCCAATAATTAGATACACAACCTTGAATAAGTGACTTAACATATTTGTAGTTTAGTTTCCTCCAGGTTTCACCACTTCATGTTGATCTTGGGCAGGTTAAGCCTGTACTCTTCATTTCATTGCTTGTATGTATAAGGATTCAAGAGATAATAAGTGTAAAGCATATAGATTATTGTCTGCACATGTTGTTAAATGCCATCAAGTAGATTGCAACTCATACCAAACCTGTGTAGCATTTCTAAGGAGCAGCTTGTGGGTGTGAACTGATGACCTTGTGATTAGTAATCCTACAGTGCCACACCAAGACTCCATCTGCACATAGTATGTGCTTCATAAATATTAACACTAATTAATTTCTTCTGATGTGCTGTATTATTATCATGTTGATGATATCACAAGTGGGAAAAGAAATTTCTTTCCCAATTTTTTATACAGATATATAAATGTGTTTTAAAAATGGAAAGTTTAAAGGAGTTGAAATTTTCAAGAGTTAAACAGTTCAGTGTAAATAAACATTGAGCTGGGAATTACTAACCAGTTGTTATGGAGTTGATTCCACCTGGTGGAATCACACACATGGTGACCTCGTGTATGTCTGAACAGAATTATGCTCTATACAGTATTCAGTGGTTCATTTCCTGAAAGAATATCATTAGATCTTCCTTTCTGTGGTACCTCTCGGTGGACTTGAACCTATAGCTTTTCAGTTGGCAGGTGGATATATTAACCATTTGCAATAAACCCAAAAACCAAACCTACTGCTGCTGAGTCCATTCCGACTCACAGTGACCTTATATAGGGTTCCTGAGGCTGTAAATCTTCATGGGAGCAGAAAAGCTCATCTTTCTCTCATGGAGTGGTGGAGAATTTGAACTGTTGACATTGCAATTAGCAGTCTAGTGTTTACGCTACATTTTCACCAGGACTCCTAACCCTTTGCACCAGGAAAGGATAAAATGGTAATTATACAGACGAGTCCTGGTGTGGCACTGTAGGATAAGCACTGGAGTGCAGGGTCAGTTTGAGCTGCAATGTCAGTGGTTCAAACCCACCAACTGCTCCTTGGAAACCCTGCACAGAGTCACTATGAGTAGGAACTGACTTGACAGCACTTAACAACAACAACATATGAGGATATAAAGTACTTTCAAAACCTTATAAGTGCTGATTTATAGATTTTAAATAACAGCAATAACTGTGTTATTGATTAACAGGGTCCATGATTCAAATGCCCTTGCTCCTGGAAACTACACAGGAAACTTAACAATAGCAATTATATATAACAATAACTAATTATTATGCATGTTGTTGTTGTTAGTTACTGTTGAGTTGGTACTGACTCATAGTGACTTATGCACAACAGAATGAAACACTGCCTGGTCCTGGGCCAACCTCACAATCGTTGCCACATGTGAGCCCATTGCTGCTGCCACTGTACCAACCCATGTCATTGGAGGGGGACTTCATCTTTTTTGCTGTCCCTCCACTTTAGCAAGCATGATGCCCTTCTCCAGGGACTGGTCCCTCCTGATAATATGTCTGAAGTATGAGAGACGAAGTCTGGCCATCCTGGCTTCTAAGGAGCACTCTGGTTTTACTTCTTCCAACACAGATCTGTTTGTTCTTCCGGCAGTTCATGGTACTTTAATATTCTCCTCCAACACCATAACTCAATTGCATCAATTCTTCTATGGTCCTCATTGCAATCACTTTAGTGTAAAAGCACTTTCTCCAACTTATCCTTGGATCCCCCATTTACATCTGTCCTTTTTTTCCAGCCTTCTGGGTTTTGTTATTACGTAAATGCTGCCATTTTGGTCTCAGAGTTGATTATTCTGATGTGTATTTTCCTCATAGATATCATTGCTCACTTTATAAACCTATCTATTTGTAAGGCTGAAAAATGATCCTCAGGGGTGGGTAAAGTTCCAGGTTTGACTTTGTCTTAGAGTGTCTACTAGTAAGCCTGATCTTTTTATATGATTTTAAGTTTTGTTCCACATTTTTCTCTCACTCTGTCTAGGACCATCTATTCTAATCCTGATTGGAGTGGTAGATAGTGAAAACTGGCCTTTTATGGTCTCAGCATAGTGGAGTTGAGGTTCACTAGTCTAAACTCTGGTAACGAAGTGGTTACGAATCGGGCTGCGAGCCGCAAGGTCAGCAGTTCGAAACTACCAGCTGTTATGCGGGAGAAAGATGAGACTTTCTGCTCCCATAAAGATTTACAGCCTTGGAAACTCTGTACAGGGTCGCTATGAGTTGGAACCGACTCCACAGCACATAACAACAACAACAGTCTAAGCTGTAATTTTTATGGGATGAGATTGCTAGATCTTCCATCTGCAGAGTTGCTGGGTGTTTTCAAACTACCAACCTTCAAGTTAGCAGATGAGTGCTAAACTGTTGTGACACCAGGGGTCCTTCTTACCTGATTGTTAATGTTAAATGCTGTTAAGTGTTGATGTTAAATGATGTTAAAATAAGAGTCAGTTCTGATTCTTAGTGACCCTGTAACTGTCTCAAATTCATAATGAACTCAGCTAGTGTTTCTGTTAGCTCTGAGTGCATTATGAAATTTATAAATGATAGGACTTCTTGCAACTTCTTTAGTGTGCTGTTTTTTTCTCTTTGTTTTTCAGTGATGATAAATTTTCCTGGTGAATGCATGACCACATATCAAATGATTATTTAAATTGGGTTGGCTTTTCAAGTAAATGTAAATGTAAATTTGTCCATTTTTTTCTGCTTGTTCTAATATATTCACAAATCATATCCCATTGAAGTGCTACCTAATTAAAAACAAAGAGTGGTTTCTTAAGAGTCAGAGAAGTGCTATTTTGCTTAAACAACAGATTAATAAATAAATAAAGACTTTTTAAATTACCATATCTCTGAGACAAGGACTTTAAGTCATTAGAAAAGAGACGGTCTCAAGGGAACCATGTTTACATAATGAGGTTTAAAATATTTAAACCTGAAGGACATTTATCTGAAGGGAGCTCTTTGATTATAAATTTAAAACAATTGTTTTAAACACGGAGAGAACCATAAAGAATTGCCTGCAATGGGGAGGAGTGTATATCTCTTGTATAAATAAGCTATAGTTGTAGTGATTTTCAGTTATCTTCTTTTTATTAACAGTGTTTTGGCATATATATTTAGTGTACATATGTATCATACCATTTGAAAAGTATTGACATATGTACACACCATGAAGTCATCATTACACTCAAGGTAATAAATATATTTACTTACCTCTTGGATTGATTGTTTAGCTGAAATATTAAAACTAGATTCCATCTCTTCTCCAGCAAAGATCTTACTATTTTACATATGCTTCACTTAAAAAATGAAATTGCATTTGCATACATTTATTCGTAGTCACGAAGCTTGTTTTTGTCACAAAGATAGCTTTCCATTTAATTTGGGTGTGACTGGGATTCATTCTGTGGCATGACTGGCCTCCAGTGGTATCTTTGAAGAATAACATCACAACTAGATTCTTAGCAACAGGTGACATTTAGAGAACCAGAACACTTACATGTTAGCTAACATCATGAAAGGACTCCTGGTGTGGCACTGAGGATAGGCACTGGACCACAAGGTCTGTTTGAACCACAAGACTGGAGGTTCAAACTCACCAACCGCTCCTTGGAAACCCTATACAGGGTTACTGAGTTGGAACCGACTTGAAGGCACTTAACTACACAACAAAGTCTTGCAAAGGAGTCCTGGTGACTCTGTGGCCTAGACATTGGACAGCCAACTGTAAGTGATTCAAATCTACCAGCTGCTCTGTAGGAGAAAGATGACGCTGTATTTGCTCCTGGAAAAGTTACAGCCTTGGAAATTCTGCTTAGGGTTGATGTGAGACAGAATCTACTCAGCAACGAGTTTGCTTTTTTGGTGGCTAAGGTCATGAAAGAAGGTGGAGAAAGAACTTCAAACCTCCAGGTATTTTCCTTAATGGAAAATACCACCTTCCAGTCTGGAATTCTCTAATATAGAAGTAGTATTCTGATGCCAAATGATGAATTAATGCAGTTATTGCTCAGACATTTTTCACATAAGAAGCTCCTAGGTTTATGATGATTTTAATTTTCTAAGAGATGCAACACCTCTCTGTGTCTTTCTTCTGGCTATGCTGATGCTTCTGCAAAATCTATCTTAATTATTGTTATCCTTTGTGTGTGCCTGTGTCTATAAATATTCTTCTCTAACATCATAACTCAAATGTATCAATCTTCTCCAAACGTATCAAATGGTCTTCCTTATTTATTGTCCAACTTTTATATGCATATGAAGCTATTGAAAATACCATGGCTTGGGTAGGTGCACTTTAGTCCTCAAACTGACATCTTTACTCTTGAACACTGATTCTTCTCATGAGTGTATTTATATTAAATACTATACCTCTCATTGTACATGCTTGTTCATATTTATCTTCTTTTCATCATAGCTTTTGTACATGTGAGTTTATATTTATTACCTATTATTCAGGCAATGAGAAATGAAGACCACATCAATAATAATAATTTTTTTTTAAGTCTCGTCAACCAAAGATACCGATGAAATCAGTTTAATCGTCACATGTCTGCTAATTGATGAAGAGAATAGGGGAGTCTTTGGAAAAGAGCTCATTCAAAGAGAAAAAAAGGGCAAAGTACAAGGAGATTCATCCAGTAATAAGATTTTCTTTATAAAACAGGATTGAGAGGTTCCTCTAACAGGGATATAGGTTTATAGGTTTTATGCTCTATCCTACCCACTCCCATTGACTTGATTCTGACTCATAGTGAACACATAGAGCAGAATAGAACTGTTATGTAGGGTTTCCAATGCTGTAAACCTTTATGGAAGCAGATTGCTTCATCTTTCTCTTGCAGAGTGTCTGGTGGGTTTGAACCACTGACCTTTAGGTTAGCAGTTCTATGCTTATCCTACTAGACCACAAGATTCTTATTCTTACTTTGTTGTTATTGTTGTTAAGTGCTGTTGAGTTGGTTCTAACTCATAGCCACCATGTATAGGGTTTCCAAGGCTATACATCTTTGTTGTTAAGTGCCGTCAAATCAGTTCCGACTCATAGTGACCCTGTACAGGGTTTTTGAGGCTGTAAATCTTTAAGGGAGCAGAAAGCCTCATCTTTCTCCCACGGAACAGCTGGTAGTTTCGAACTGCTGACCTCAAGGTTCGCAGCCCGATTCTTAACCACTACGCTACAGGAGCTCCACTTTATGGGAGCAGAAAAACATCTTTCTCCTATAGAGTGGCTGGGACACTCAAACCACCAACCTTATGGTTCACAGTCCAGTGCATATCCTACAGAGGTGTTGCTCTCTTACCTTAGTCTCCTGAAAAGCCTTCTCTATCCACTTTCTCCCACCCCACCACCTTGTATTTTTGGAGTTTTGAGGTGGGGACATATAAATGATTGTGAGCAAGTCTGATGATCCATCTCATTGACTTCTCTATAGTGTATGGATATAGCCCTGCGGGTTAATGCACTGATCAGTTTGAACCACAAGTTTGACGGTTCAAGCCCACCAGCCACTCCTCAGAAACCCTATTCAGGATCTCTGAGTTGGAACTGACTTAGTAGCATTTAACAACAACAACAATGAGCACATCTTTCCTTTTTTTTCTACTGCTCTGTTTCCAGTCTCTGGTAAGGACACCAGTACCACTGAGTGCTAAAGATTCATGTTCTTCTTGGAAGTCACATGCTCTGAGTGTGGTATTGGGGTACTTCTGATGCTGGATAACTTGTGGCCCAATGTTTACCCCAATTTTCTTTTCTTTTTTTCTGCTCTGTAGAATTTATTTTAATCAACTTTGAGAAAAGACAAATAGATAATTTTTTGACATTATCTCCTTACTTTTCAATACACTTCGACCATTTGTCAACAAGCTTTTGTATTCCTTATTGAAAAAAATGTTTTAGGCTAAGTTGCAAGCTTCAAATGCATGGCTGTCTTCACTTCATCATAAGAGGTGAATCTTTGTCCTCGAAGAGTTGCTTTCAGGGGACCAAAAAAGTCTGATAGGGAAAGATCAGGACTCTAAGGGGGATGCTTTAGTACCTCAAAATGAACTTTTTGCCAATTAATGTGGACAGAGGTGTGGGGGGACATATATTGCCATGCAAGATCACAATGATAGCAGTCCTCTGCCTTTAATCAGAAGTCTAGGCTTCAGCTTTTCATTGAACATCTCACTGTAAGGAACACGGTTGATTGTTGAACCATTTTCCAGATAGTGTTCCAAAACTGTACCTTGAGAATCCCATAAAACTGTAAGTATCAAGTTTTCCATTGATGGATGACTTTCAAACTTTTTCTTGTTGGGTGATTTAGGATGTTTCTGTTCCATATTCTGCTGTTTACTCTCAGGCTCATAGTGATGAATCCATGTCTCATCACCAGTAACAATTTTTTTAAGAAACTTTGAGCTTCCTTTGAGTTGTTGTTGTTGTTGTTAAGTGCCTTCGAGTCGGAGCCGACCCATAGCGACCCTGTACAGGGTTTCCGAGGGTGTAAATCCTTACGG
>NW_006408706.1:2673842-2683406 GCF_000296735.1 Chrysochloris asiatica
ATAAAATGTCTACCTGTACATTTCCAACCCTCACAATCAGTCCTGATAACAATTATTCACTATTGTATCACAAGAGACCTATCTGCATTTCATTTCATCAGCCCTGCCCAGACAGATTGGATATTACTCACTGGAGATTCTACCTTCCTCCACGCCCTCTGGATCTAGGTTCCCTCTTGAAAGATTGTAAGCCAGTCACTTCTTGCCTTTGTAGCCCCCCACCCCATTTTGGGTAGCCAATGTCCAAGTTGCCCATCCCTATCTACTCTGTGTGGAGGGGGTGGGAATGATCCTTGCTGTAAGGATTTGTTCCTTCTTTTGAGCTACTGCATGGTCACCAATCAGAGCGTGTATTCCCATTGAGCCTTAGTCTTGGAAGGGGGTTTGCACTGAGGGGACCCGACCACTCGCACAAACTTTTTGAAGCCCAAGTCTGTTGTGGATTATTTCATAGGCAGAGCCGTGGCTGATTTGCAAATGATTTGCCATGTAATCCACAGTCTATTTGACAGAATCATATCACGTGCACACTCAATGCTGTCATCAGCTGTGGATGTGGACAGGCATTTTAATATAACTGGAATGCAGAGAATTTTTGACTCACAGTCGTGTAAGATGTAAGCATGATTTTGAATAAAATCAATTTTTTAATTGATTATTTTTTGTCAAATGCCTAGCTGTACAATATAACCTCTTAAAATTATTATTGTGAACTGAGTGATAGTTTACATGGGAGAACATCGGCTTTATACCATTGTTTCATTGCAATGATTACAATCTCCTCCACGCATTATCATTCAAAGTATTTGCTTCCTGCTGGTTTTCTTTTTCTTATTTTTGGGGGGCGGGGGTGGGGAGATGTACACAAAAACAATCAGGAATATATAATAATTTAAACAACCAAAGGACACATTCTGTAAGTCTGCCTCCTGGCCACCAGCACACAGCCTTTCCCCTCATGAGTCTAGAATCCTCAGCTGCTCCCTCTTTTCATGTCCTCATCTGTGCCTCCATCTTGAGTATCACTGCTTCCCTGGATAGGGTCCTGCATTCTGCTTGTGCTCTTCTCCCTTGACGGCCCTTAGGGTCCTCTGTTTCTGGACTGTAAGATTAACTACTCCCCCGTTTTGTTACAAAACTTCTACCTTTACAGTTATGACAGTAGCAATTAGTCATGATAACAATTACTCACTATTGAATCATAAGAATCTTATCCCCATCTCTTTACCAGACCCATCTAGACAATATGAAAACTATTCAGTGTGGACTGTTTCTTCTCCCCCACACTGTTAAACTAAACTCCCTCTTGAAATCTTGGAAGCCAGTCACTTTGTGCCTTTAGCACCCCTTCATTTTAGGTAGCCAATATCTAAGTTGTCCCTATCTACCCTGTGTACAAAGGAGCTCTGGTAGCGTAGTGGTTACGAATTGGGCTGCTAACCTCAGGGATAGCAGTTCAAAACTACCAGTTGCTCCGCAGAAGAAAAGGCTGTCTGCTCCCTTAAAGATTTACAGCCTTGGAAACCCTGTACAGGGTCGTTATGAGTCAGAACCGACTCCACGGCACATAACAACAACAACCCTGTGTACAGAGGGGATAGCATTGTTACTTGATGTGAAGGCTCCTTCCCTCTCTGTTGGTATTTAGAGTTACTACCTCCATGAGTATAGGTCAGGATCATCAAATGTAGCAATTTACCCTCGTTTCCTTTATCAATTTTTTTTTTTAAATCTTCTAGTTGAGTTCTGATTATCAAGCCATTGAGGCTAGGTCACATGGGTACTATCTACAAGTTTGGGTGGTCTTGTGCATCTCTCCTCACTTCATATCAGCTGGATGCTTCATACTCAGATCTAGCCCTCTGTGGCTATGTCTTTGTCCATGGGTTCAGGAGTCTCCAGGTCTCACCACACTTTGGATCAACCATCCCTCCTCTTTTCTCTCTCATCTGCAGGTCAGTGGGAGTCTATGGAATGTGGTTGAACTCAGCCCATTTCTTCATTGCTGCCTTTCCCTCTCTTCCACTCACCAGTAGATCAATGTGGTCTCCAGCAAGATTACAGGCCTGCTCATGTGTTCCCTTTGAGTTTCAGTTTTAGAGGGGGAGTGGGGGGGTTTGTCCTGAAGGCACTTGATTGCTTGCCTTGATGGCTTCCTAGAGAACAACTTGCTTGTTCTTATAGTAGCCAATTATACTGCCATTTTTTTTTCTGTTGCTCTAACTGTTCCAGGCTTGTCTGCTTGTCCTTTCTAGTGGGAATGTCCTACCTCAGAGGTTCTGCATGGGGCTTAGGATTCTACCTAATGTCTTATACATTGCAAAGGCTCCACAAGAGGCCTATTTCACTGGGCACCCAATTATTTTTATAAGCTTCAATATGAGAGCTATTTGGGAACTAGCCAGGAGTTAAATCCCTATGAGAGGAGTCATACCTTCCTGTGTTGTGAAGAAAACCTTGTTTACTCGATGAACATCTTTATGCCTTACTTTTTTTTTCCTTTTGAAGCTCCTCAGTTTCTTCTTTAATTAAGACTACTGGTTAATTAATTAATTAATAGAAGTGATAGAAATCCACAATAACAGTGGTTTAAGTGGTGGCACAGTGGTTAATACAGCCAACCAAAAGGTTGATGGTTTGAACCCACCAGCTGCTCCTTGGGAGAAAAACAAGGCAGTTTGTTTCTGTAATGATTATAGCCTTGGAAACCCTGTGGGGCAATTCTAACCTGTCCTATAGTATCATTATGAGTTGGAATTGGCTTGATGACATACAACAGTCACAACAAATGAGATGAAAGTTTATTTCTCTGTTACATCAAACCCATTTGAATTTAAGTTATCTGAGGCTGGTAAGCTACTCCATTTATTCAGCGACCGTGGATCCTGCTCTGTTATTGCTCATCATGAGAATTCCAACAAGCAGACTGAACCATCGTGTCCAGCAGAATGGAGAACGTTAGGGAGGGCAGCTCCTGCCATCTTTAAGGGTCCTTCCAAAGAGTGGAAGCAGTCCCTTTTTAAAAAAAAATCCTATTGGTCATCACTTAGAAGTCTTGATGTGGTGCTGTAGGATAACGCTGGACTTCTGACGACAGTGTCAGTGGCTCAAACCCATCATCTGCTCCTCAGAACCCTAAGCAGGACCGCTGTGAGTTGGCACTTAATGACATCTGGTCATCACTTAGTTACATTTGACTTTAGGTGTGGCTGCAAAACATAGTCTTTTCCCTAGCAGCCTATGAACTAAGGTTTTATTTGTTTGTTTGTTTTAGTTATCAAAGCTGAAAGATAGCAATTTTCAGGGTAGCTCTTAGCACCATAGGACCAGCCTGGTTTCTCAGTGCCATCCTTGGTCCTCCCTGGGGTGCTTCGAACTGTGTTGCTATTTTTGCCTGTAGGTGCACTGTGTCCCCAGACATCTGCAACCAAACCTCCTTCCAGAACCTGGTGGAAACCTCTCCCCCTAGATCCCTCTGATCAGACCCCATACGGGGCTACCTGCAACTGAGTCTCGGTGTGTTCGCAGGACTCAGTGATATTTGAGGATCTGGCTGTGGGCTTTATCCACGAAGAGTGGGCTCTGCTGAATTCTTCTCAGAGGAAATTTTACAGAGATGTGATGGTGGAAAACTTCCAGTACATGGGCTCAGTCTCTCAACAGAATAATAATGTACCACAGTTGTCCAATCAATCTATACATGGGGTGTAATTAATGAAGAATGGCTGTTGGTTAGCCATGTTGGGAGAAATATTTGAATTCCATGGCAATAAATATCACCACAACAACCAGGAAAGAAAATATATGATAGACAGTCTATATGCAAGGAAAGAAGTTGAAGTAAAGAAATACAGAGAAGATGATCAACGTGAAAAAGTTTTCTGTTGATCTGCACACCCTACTAGGCACAAGGAACTCTTTCTGGAGTTAATCGTTTTGAGTTTTACGAGGGTGGTGATCATGCATTTAATCATTTCATATTTCACACTGCGTACAAACCATGCCAGTGTGAAACATTTGGAGAAACCTGCAGTTGTCCCCTAGGTAAAACCTCATTCCAAAACAGTTATTGACCAGGATCTTTATAAGGATTGTGGAAAACCGTTTTTCCTCATCCGTCAATAAGCACATAAGAACTTACAGTGTAGAGATGCCTTGTGGATGTTGTGGATGTAACAAATGTGGGGAAACCTTTAGTGACTGCCCAGACCTCAGTAAGCACATAAGAACTAAAAAAAAAAAAAAAAAGCTGAAAGATAGAACAGCTATGAAACAACAACAAACTTACTTTATAACAGTTCATCATGCAAACAGGTTTCTGAAAAGTCTACCTTACCACTCACTTGACTTATCTAAACATGACTTTAGATTCAAGGTAGTTTCTTACTAACGCTACTCATTAAATTTTGCTCCCTTGTCCAGTGCCATGTGTCTTGAGCCACATTAATGTGAATTGCTTCCAAGACCATTAAGAGCTATTTTATTTGACCCTTTCTATAATTAAATATGACCACTCACTTAGTTCTGCTAGGATTGTCTGCTACTTACAAAATTGTCCAGTACCACTATTCTGTTTTTCTTCATTGGATTTGCTTCAAGTGAGTCATTCAGTCTCTTCTAGCTGTGTTAGAAGCATCTATATTTTGCAATTGATTTCTTAGCTATGACTTATTGTGCCAAATTGTGCCAGACTGTATGCTTCGATGACAAATACTCTGCCCACAGAAAGGGTATCTTGTAGCTCTTATGGGGCTCTCTGTTTGAGTTAAGTTTTTACAAAAATTTTTTATGGTTGACTTCAGGACACTCAATGATATAATTCCTATTTTCTGGGTGAGTCCTATCCAGTAGAGCTGGTTATTTCAAGCAAATATAATAAGAAAAATAGATTCACTAGAATCCACTGGAATTTGATATTTAAAACACAATATCATTTGCATTAACACAAAAATATAAAAATGAAATACTTAGATAAAAATCTAGCAAAGTATGCATAAAATCTTTATGAGAAAACTACGAAGCTCTGAAAAAAGAACCCCAAATTGGAGGTATTCCATGTTCATGGGTTTTTGTTGTTGTTGTTAAGTGCCATCGAAGAAGTTCCAACTCATAGTGACCCTGAATAGGATTTCCAAAGAGCAGCTGGTGGGTTTGAACCACTGACCTTGTGGTTAGCAGTCTGGTGCTTGCCCTACAGCACCAAACCAGGACTCCATGTACATGGGTAGGAAGACTCAATATGGATAAATTATCTTCTTAGCACAATCATCACAATATCACAATATCAATCAAGATCATAGCACATTTTTTGTGAATATCAACAAACCAAGTATAAAATTTATAAGAGAAGGTCAGAGTAGCCAATAAAATACTGAAAGATGAGCATTGGACTGCTAACCACATGTCCATCAGTTTGAACCCACCAGTCACTCTACTGTAGAAAAATGAGGTTTTCTGCTCCTGTAAAGATTTATAGCCTCAAACCCTATACAGGGTCACTGTGAGTCGCAATCAACTCTGTGAGAGTGAGTTAAGTTGAAAATGGTAAAGTTACAGTAATCAAGAAACTGCTATTCACAAGAGAATAGATAAATTAACCAAAAGAACAGAGTAGAGAACTCAGGAATAGACCCACACAAGTATAGTTACCTTATGTAAGTGAAAGAGCAAAGGTAATCCAGTGAAGAAAGAATACAGTTTTCAATAAATGGTCCTGAGCAGTTGGACAGTAACATAATTAAAAAAAAAAATTGCAGACACCAACCTTACACCTTTCACAAAAATTAACTTGAAATGTATCATAGACCTAAATGTGAAATGTAGAGCTATAAAACTTCTAGAAGATAATATTGGAGAAAATCTAGGTGACCTTGGATTTGTTTGTGAGTTTTTAGATACATGCAAAAAGCATAACCCATGAAAGAGAGAGAGAGAAAAAAGTCAGATGATTAAAATTAATAATTTTTGTTCTGTGAAAGGAACTGTAAAGAGAATGAAAATCCACGTCATAGATTAGGAGACATATTTGCAAAACACATATCTGATAAAGGATTATATATAAAATATGCAGCAAAACCCCCTTACAACTAAACAAGAAGGAAACAACCAACTCAACTAAAAAACAAACAAAAAAAGCAAATGATCTGAACATATAACTCAACAAATAAGATATACAGATAGCAAATAAGCTTGTGAAAAATTGCTCAACATCATAAGTCATAAGGGAATTGTAAATTAAAATAGCCATGACATATCCTTGCATGCCTATTAAAATGGCTAAACTCCAAAACACTGACAATACCAAATGCTGGAAAGGATGGGAAGCAACAAGAACTCTGATTCATTATTACTAGGAATGAAAAACGATGTACTTTAGAAGACAGTTTGACAGTTTCTTATAAAGCTAAACAGACTTACCGTAAGATCCATTAATCATCTTCTTAAACATACTCTTAGATATTTACTGAGAAGAGGTGAATTTTTATGTCCACACAAATGTCTGCATGCAAATATGTGTAGTAGTTTTATTCAATATATTTTCTATGCATAATGTTTATAGCCATTTTGGAATAACTGAAAACTAAAAACCACCAAGATGTCCTCAATAAATGAATGTATAAATAAACTACAGTAAACCCATACAATGGAGTATTAATCAGAAATAAGAAGATATGAGCCAGGAAGTAACCCGAAAGACACAGAGGAATCTCAAGTGCATATTTATAAATGAAATATGTCAATTTGAAAAGGTTATATACTATATGAATCCAATTTATAATATCTGGTAAAGGTAAAACCCCAGTTGCCAGGGTCTTGGGGTGAGAATGAGAGTGAAGGATGAATATGTGAAGCGCAGTGGATATTAAGGAGGGTGGACTATTTTGTGTGATACTTTAACGGTGGATACATGACATGATGCATTTGTCAACACACATAGATATGTACAACACAATGGGTGCATCCTAATGTAACTATGTTGTTGTTAAGTGCCATTGAGTCAATTCTGACTCCTAGATCCCGGTATAGTTTCCAAAGAGCAGCTGGTGGGTTTGAACCGTCAACCTTATGGTTTGCAGTCCAGTGCTGATCCTTCAGCGCCACACCAGGATCTTAGTTAATGAAAAAAATAAAATAAAGAACATTTCTGAGATCTCAGAGACAGAGATTACATACTGATGTAGCTCTTTCCAGATATGTATAATATGTAATTACAGTTTTATACATTTAAGAATGTATATGAGATTTCTCCCTATAGTACAGAAAAATCAGGCTTTGATCAAATGCAGAGAAGTTGTTCTGATGTGGAAATACTAATTTTTACATCTGTATGAATAAAATATATATATTTTTTACAGTTGTAACAGTTTCAATTAGTCATGATAATAATTTGTTGTTGTTAAGTGCCATCGAGTCAATTCTGACCCATAGCAACCCTGTAAAGGGTTTCCAAAGAGCAACTAGTGAGCTTGACCCGCCGACCTTGTGATTCAAACTACTTTGCAGTCTGGTGCATTAACCCAAGCGCAACACCAGGACTCCATGATAACAATTATTCACTGTTAAATCATAAGAATAAAGGGGGGAGTAGTTAATCTTACAGTCCAGGAACAGAGGAAAATAAAACCCAGAAGGAATAGAAACAAATGCTGTTGAATGATGTTGCATGGAGGAGATTATAATCATTGCAATGAAACAATGAGTGTAAAACTAATGTTCTCCCATGCAAACTATCACTCAATGCACAATAAAAACTTATTTAAAAAATACATAATTTTTTTAGAAATTTCAATATTGACCCCAAGAGAAAAGTCAAATTCTAGGTATTAGTGATGTTGATTGGACTCCAGAGACATACAACTTTAGGATTTTTAATCATCAGCATCCCTTTTCAGTGTTCTCAGTCATAAACAAATCTTCCTGCCTTCTTGCATTCACATGTTCATGCATTCATCCATCTTTCCAACGAAAAGTTGTTGAGTTTCATTCCAATGGTTTATATTGGAGTTTACATCCCAAAACCTTAGACAGATGATAACAAAATTAACTATATTGTCAGAGGTTATGATTGATGCTACAAAAGAAAACACAGGCTGTATAAGTGAGTTTTACAAAGAGGCCTAATTTGGTTTGGGTTAGGGAAATATCAGAAGAAGCCGCTATGAGCAAGTGATAGTGAGATTTTTGAAGGATGAGTCAGGTGAAGGATGAGAACAACATTCTAAGCAGAGGAAAATACAAGCCAAGTCCTGAAATAGAAAAGAACGTGTTGCATGTAGGGTCTGAAACAAGGCAAGTGTCTGGAATATAGTCAGACTAGAGGAACAGAGAGGGGCCAGATTATGAAAGCTTGTAAAATTATTTAGAATTTAGAATTGCTCTAAAATTCCATGTTAATTCATCAAAATTGTTTAGGCTATTGCTAAGGAGAGTCAATTATAATTTGAAACTTCTATATTGAGAGTAATGGAGGCGTGAAGTTGACGTAGCGGATCTAATAAGAGACTATTGTAATAAGACCTACTTGGAGGCAGTGATGGTTGCTGGTGGAGGGGATGATGAGAAGGTAGAGATGTAAGATACATACATTTTGGTAGAGACATTGACAAGACCCAGAGATAGATTGAATGCCAACAATTCCTAGGTTTTTGACTGATTACCATTTACTGTCACCATTTAAAAAATAAAATTCCAGCAGTGACACCATAGTGTACAATTGCATTGGAGTTTCCAAACTATGACAGGCACAAAGAATCACCTCATGAGCATCTTCTGATAATTAGCCAATACAAACATAATGGGTTACAGCAGAATCTTTTCCAACATAGTGAGTCCCTTAGGTTGGAAGGCATGACACAATCAATGACTAAATCAATCAACTCAAATGTGTCAACAATCGTTAAGATGGTGCAAGACCAGCCAGTGTTATTTTGTACACGGGGTCACCGGGAGTTGGAGCTGATGCAGTGACAACAAACAAAAACAGCACAATACTTGCTGTGATAGGAAAGTCTGAAGGAGAAACACATTTGGGGAGGAAAATCTGAAAGATACTTGTAAGATAGGAAGTGGCTATACTGAGCAGGGAGCTCAGGAGAGAGGTCAGAGTCAGAGGAAACCTGAATTTAGCACAGATAAAGAAAAACTATAAAGTGGATGCTGCTGTTAGGGAGCATGCTTAGAGTTAGAGGAGACTAGGCCTCAGGACAGCTCTGAGTAACTCCAACATTTGTGTTTGGATGGAAAAGCAGGACAGTCCAAAGAAGACTGAGTCATAGTTTAAAAGACAGGAGGAGAAACTGGAGAAACTAGAGTCCCAGAACTAGGAAAAAAGTTTTTCAACTGAAGGAATGTTTAACTGTGCAAAATACTGTTAAGAAGTGAATAAGTATGAGCGTTGAGAAATCTCTCTTAGAGCTGGCAACATAGAAGTAATTAACAACTTAGTAACCTCAAGTCATCTTGAAACCACGTAAATAGACTGAACTGAGAGTCTGGAGCATAGGTGGGGAATGTCCAGCCTGTGGGCTGTATGTTGTTGTTGTTAAGTGCCGTTGGGTCGACTCC
>NW_006408706.1:2684061-2686429 GCF_000296735.1 Chrysochloris asiatica
GTAGTTTCGAACTGTTGGCCTTAAGGTTCGCAGCCCAATTCGTAACCACTACACTACCAGAGCTCCTTTTCCATCACATTAGGCATGAGTTATTGAAATGTTTGACCCGATATAGCAGGCTAATTTTCAAGTTGATAATTTTGTCTGGTCTGCAAATGATGTTTTAAATTTTGGCAGGTAAAAGGTTCTCACCCCAAGACTAGAACATGTTCCTTTTTATTCTTCTCACCTTAGTATATCTGCTGGCCCTGACTCCATTCTCCATTCCTCTCCACTCTGGCAAGTTATTTCCCCCTGTCTAATTAGTGGTACTGTGGACTAAGGGTTGAGCTGCTAACCCCAAGGCCCATGGTTTAAACCAACTATCCACTCCTATAGGGAAGGATGAGGATGTCTGCTCCCATAAATATTCACAGTCTCTGAAACCCTATATAGGGTCAGCACAGTGGTAGTCAGTAAGATTTTTTTTAAAAAGTATGCTACAGTGCAGGAAAAGGGTAGGAGGTTAAAATAAAAAGTTAATACAGCATGGTATTTTATTTTGTACTGAATTGCTTTTCTTCCTTGTTTTACTCTATCGCTACCTACTTTGAAAAAATCAGTATACTTTCATTTTAAAATCTTATCTGTTTCATCAAGCCCATGTCAATGCAATCCTTGTTTTGTCTACACTTGGTGTGTTTTAAATCACAAATAGAGCTTTCTTTGCTATAATCCATAGCATGAAATCAAATTGGTTTTAGTGTAGAACACCAATACTATGTAAAATACTATGGCTTAGGTCAAAATCATTTGAAACTTTGCCCCCTTTCTCATTTACTTTATTTTTTAAAATAACATTCCTATAAGAAAATACTTGACATTGAATGGTAAGAAGTAAACATTTAGATGTCTAAGAATTGACTGAATTTGGTAGCCTTTATTGCACAAAAGCATCAACTGCTTTCAAGTTAAAGGATTATCTAAGACTGAAGATTTCTTTCAAATGGAAAATATATTTTGAAATGAAGGGAAAGCATGTTAGTGATGTTTTAGTGACAGCTTTTGAACGTAGCCAAAATTCACTCCAATATGTATCAGCATGGACTTAAACGGCTAAAATATTTTAGAATCTCACACTAAGCAAAATTCAGTTAAAATATTGCTTGTATTAAAAAATACAAAAGTATTATTTTGAAGCACATAGGACATCTGGAAATGGATTGCTGGATATCATAATTGTATCTTTAATGATTCATCAACATTTTAGAATATAAGCTTTTATTGTCAGTGCTTTAAAAGTTGACAGACTATATATTTGAAAGATCCATTAGTCATTTTTCAGGAAGTAGAATCTATATGCATATTTGAATGCTTGTTTGTATATGAAATAAGAATAGGATGTTTAAGCCTTAGATTTGTAATAAATGACAAATGTTTGGATCTTAGCAAGTTTAAATAAACAACAACAAAATACTAGCTTTAATATCTGTCTTCTCTCTTCTCTAGGAAGACAGACAAAATGCTGACCTGGATAGTATTTTTTAAAATATCCAGGGACTCTGAAAACTTGGAGTTTAACATAAGTATTTGATAGTATTGGAAATAGGTTGATTGTTAAATATTCTTTGTCCTCATTATCATTCTTAAGCCTGCTCCACTTGCCACCAGTAAGAATGTGTATGTTGTTGATGGTAGTCCTCTTCAAGGATCCTACTTATGTGTGTTCTTGTTCCTTGGGTGAAATGTTTTAGTCATTTTTCAAAAATTAGTTGCTGTTTTTTGTGATTTGGATGGGCACACAGCAGGAATTCTGGGTTGGAAAATGAGAAGAAAATGAAAAGCAATTTTTCTTTATAAATGTTTTTGAAAAATCTCCTTATCACAAAGAGAGCACTACAAATCTCCAGAGTTGTTTTGAAAAAGAAAAAGAGAATTGTGAAAAGTGTATGGAAGTAGTGAAACCAGAAGATGGAATCACAGGAAAAAGCAAGAGAAGTGAAGAGAAGTGAGTCTGTGATTTGAATTGTTCTTGGTGCTGCTAGATCTGTCAACTAGACTTCAACTCACAGCGACCGCATGCATGCATAGTAAAACTGCTCCACCAGGGTGTTCAAACCTGCGACCTTTCGGAAGCAGATGTGTCTTCTGAGGCATCTCTGAGAGGGTTGGAACTGCCAATCTTTTGGCAAGTAGTTAAGTGCTTAATCATTTGCATTACCCAGGAAATCCAATTTAAAATCAATGAAAAACAATGAGGAAGGTGACAAATTTTTGAACCAAGCATATCTTGGGACTCAGCCTGGAACTGTCTTGGTAAGGACAATGAAGAGCAGAAACAGGAAGTAGCTTGTTGTTAAGTGCTGTTGAGTCAATGACCCTGTATAGG
>NW_006408706.1:2686904-2722332 GCF_000296735.1 Chrysochloris asiatica
AAGGTTACCAAGAGACAGGCACTGATGCCTTGGCAGTGAACGGCAGCAATATGAGTAGTGGGGGGTCCCAGCAGGCAAACAAAGCTTTCAGATGGGAATTCAGAAGGAGAGGCATTTTACACATTTCAGTACAATTATGGACAGTTGGTAACAGGCAATATTGTTTGTGAGTAGCATTTCTAGAATCCTGGGTACGCTACCAAGTTAAATTAAAAAACCAAAACCAAACCTACTGCTGCCAAATTGATATTGAGTTTTGACATTGAAGCATAAAACCAATAATCTGAATGATGGCATAGAGATCTTAAATTTTTGAGAATTGGAAAAAAACTCCTAAATCTTTTCCTACTTAGGACAAGAGTGGCAAAATTTGGAAGTGATTATCAAGTGGCTCCTGCTATGAGGAGAGGAAAGTTAAAGAGAGGAAAGTTGAACCAGGCAGGACCTTATCAATTGGTTTATTGTTTTTTTTTTTGTGCCATCAAGTGGGTTCCGACTCATATTGACCCTGTGTAGGGTTTCCAAGGAATGACTGGTGGAGTTGCATGCTGACCTTGTGGTTCACAGCCAAGTGCTGATCCTACAGTACCATACCAGGAGTCCTATCAGTTGGTTGGTTGTGTTGTTTTTATGTGCCATCGAGTCAGTTATGACTCATAGCGACACTGGATAGGGTTTCCAAGGAGCAGCTGATGGTTTTGAACTGTCGACCTTGTGGTTTGCAGTCCAGTGCTGATCCTACAGCACCACATCAGAAGTCAATTGGTTTAGGAAGCAGCAGTAACAGAAGCCAAGCACATGAAGAGGAAAGAGAAGGCTCAAAACAAATGATGATTTTAAGAGATAAATTGTTGTTGTTGTTGTTAAGTACCATGGAGTCAGTTCTGACTCATAGTGACCCTGCACAGGTTTCTGAGGCTGCAAATCTTTACGGGAGCAGAAAGCCTCATCTTTCTCCTGCGGAACAACTGGTAGTTTCGAACTGCCGACCTTGAGGTTAACAGCCCAATTCATAACCACTACGCTACCAGAGCTCCTTAAGCGATAAATAGAAACGTGGAATTTTTAAAATATTAAATGCATAGAAAAAAATTAACCAAAATTTGATGTAAGGTCATAAGGGACTATTTCAAGACTTATTCATTTTAAGCCTTAATAACCACACCAAACTTCATCTCTCATACTTTGGATATATTATCAGGAGGGACCTGTCACTGGAGAAGGATGTCATGTTTGGTAAGGTGGAGGGTCAGAGAAAAAGAGGAAGACCCCCAATGAGATGGATTGGCCAAGTGGCAGCATCAATGGACTTAAGCATGGCAACAGTAGTGAGGTTGGCCCAGGATTGGGCAGTGTTTTGTTCTGCTGTGCGTAAGGTCGCTATGGGTCAGTACTGATTCGATGGCACCTAACAACAACAACAACCACAAGGTTGGTGATTCAAACTCACCAGTTTGCCCTTGGAAACCCTGTATAGGGCTGCTGTGAGTCAGAATTGACTTGATGGTACTTAACAACTGCAAACTTGAACATTTCAGGAGTTCTGGGTGGCACAAATGCTTAAATGCTTGACTACAAGCTGAAAGGTTGGCAGTTCAAATCCATCCAGTGGCACCTGGGAAAAGAGGCATGACAGTCTGCTTCTTAAAAGTCATACAGCATGGAAAACCTGATGTAGTGGTTCTAATCTGTACACATGGGATCTTTATGAATCAGAATCAGCTCAAAGGCAACTACCACCAATGACAACAATTGAGACATTCAAACACAAACACATGGCAGATAAGTTTCCCATTAGATTTCCTATAAGATTGACGGTTCTTTTCTGAACCATTTTTTATAGAAAGAATGTGACTTGATCTAGTATCTGACATGGTTTGGTGAATGTACATCCAGGTTGGCAATTTAATATTCTACGGTAGTTTAGAAATTGTCTTATGTCAAACAAAAAAATCTGACCATATTGACATGTCAAATCCATGCAAGAATTTGTGTAATTTAATACACATTGGTGTTTATCCTGAAACTCCATGAACAAATAAAACTTTCTTATTAGTCATACATGTTTTGGTATAACCTAGAATGAGGCTAAGTAATATACTAAATAGGGATTTGACAACTGTGAAACCACAAATAACTTTCTTGTGCTCTAATTTTATTTTGTGTCAATTTCTATTTCTAGAAGATGGAAAGTGGCAGTAGTTTAATTATAATTTGCATTAACTTCTTCTAGCTTATTGCTATATTGTATGACTTGGCAAAGAGGACATTTCCTGGCACTCTTCTACAAAACAAAACAGAAAATACTCCCTAAACAAAAATATAAGTGGGGCAAGTATCAAAGCAGTCCTCTAAATCTTGTAAGAGAATTTAGTACCCAAAGAGCAACTGGATATAATATCTCTATCCAGCAGAGGGCTACCAACCTCCATTAATGTCTGTGCATGCTCAGGACAACAAATTTATATAGCTTATTTTAGTGGTTTTGAGCAGCAAATTCTTTCTTAAAATGGAGTTTTCCAACACGTAAATGAGGCACAACTGGGGTGGCTCTAGTTAAAGGGCCCCCATTAACCTTCCTCCTCATTATTGCAGAGCATAATCAAAACCTTCTCCTCTGATTTATCCAAAATCCTCGTCCACATTCACAGTCAGCTCATCATGGGTTGAATAGTAAATATTATTCCCTCTATAAAAATCCTAATGCTGTCCTTGTATGGGGGGAGAGGGTGGGAAAAGGTATGACTGTAGAATTTCTACATTTTTCCTAGCCCACCCCTCCCAAAGTTTACGTTTGTTTTACTCACACCCATAATTTAGCACCAGTATTTTTAAAGGGTCTATATTTGCCAGTTTCTTCCAAAGCATTCATATGAATTTTCATAAAACAAAAACTTTTTTTGCTATAATATTTCATTGTTATTGTTGTTGTTAAGTGCCATCGAGTCAGTTCCGATTCATAGTGACCCTGTATAGGGATTCTGAGGAGCGGCTGGTGAAGTTGAACTGCCTACTTTGTGGTTCAAACTGACCTTGCAGGCAGCGCATTAACCAGCCGTGCCACACCAGGACTCCTTATATTTTCTTAGATACTGTAGTACTTATTCAAATCATTTCATTGCCATGAGAAGTACAACTAGAATTTTAAAAGGTTGGAAATGAATGTAACTGACTCTTTGTAAACATATAACTACTATTGGGAGAAGAATGCACATTATACTGTAGCTAGTAACCAGAATATATTATTGGCAGGCATAATTTCCACTCTGTAAAGTGTTATGTCAGGCAGTGGGTCAAGCCTTTTAAAGTGCTGGTGTATTCCTACCATGCAGTTTGAGGAGACAGCAAGGAAGCACAAGCCCCAATACCCCTAGAACCTGTTAGATGGGGGTCCTGATGGTAGCAATGCTCAAATAGCCACAGAGTTGTTACCAAAGAACCTACACTCAGACCATAAGGGAAAATGACTGATCATTTAATTAACTTCCATGTTGCTTCAAGCCACCAGGACACAGGCACCCCCAACACCCTTAATCTTCTCCTCAGCTCGTCTGCTGAAAAATTTGGCCTTCACGATGACAGGTTGTTTGGGGAGCTTTCCCTTCCCCAGAACTTTGTAGTAACCCGATCGCGCCACATCAATGATGGGAGCAGCCCCAGTCTAATTTTTGGCAGCGTTTACCCTTGTCTGCTCACTGACCAAGGTCCACAATTTGTCAAGGTTGACAGTTGGGCAGAAACTCTGGTTCCTCTTCAAGTGATAATGTCTTATACCCACCTTCCCAAAGTAACCTGGATGATATTTGTCAAAGTTGATCCTATGATGATGCAAGCCGCCAGCATTACCGCGGCCTCCAGGGTGCTTCCGGTGCTTGCGGATGAGGCCAAAGCCGTGGCTCACATGGCCTCTAAGTTTCCGGGTCTTCCGCAGTCTGGATGGCATGTCGGCTGTCGAGGCGAAAAAGAGCAAGCTATAGGCTTTTAATGTGTGGTAGAAATCAGTCAGTATTCACAGAGGGATGGGTAACATTTTGCTAAAGAATGATTTGTTAAGAGAACATCTATCCTATGTCTCTCAGAGGAGAACTAACTCACTTGCTCTGAAGGCATTATGATATTGAAAGTTAAGCATATCACAGGACTTGAGACAGTAAAGAAGTTAGCATGTTTTTATTTTAAAAAGTGAATGGTGTTGCACATCGCCTAATGTTTTTACCTAAACTGTCAGATTTGTTCTTCCTAGAAAAGATTTGTGAAAATTCTATTGTATTATTTCTTTGCATTGTATTTATCTGTTGGAACCCTGGTGTGGCACTGTGGGATAATGCAGTGGAAGTTGATGCTGGTTTTAACCCCGAGGTTGGCAGTTTAAATTTACCAGCCTTTCCTCAGAAACCCTGTACAGGGTTGCTATGAGTTGGAACTGACGCGACAGCACTTAACAACAACAACATTTATCTATTAGATTTTCATGAAGATTTGAATTCTCAAAGACTACAGGATGTTGGTCTCCATTAAATTGTATTGCATCATTATCAAAACCTTTTATTAAGAGAAAATACCTTCCTGAAGTCCTATAATACATATTCTGTCTTCTGTTTCTTGGTTATTTATAGTGCGCATTTGTTTCAGATTTATTATTTGTTCTTATGGAAACTAGTATGGTTTGGAGGGAAAGTAGAGCAAAGAAGCATGAATTAAGTCTGCCCTGAAAGAGTTCAGATTGTTTAACTTCCCAACTGAGTGAGACTATTTTGATGAACCATGCTGTTTCTTTTAATTCATCCTCTTTGTGTCACAAATAATATCATTCCTCCATTATCTAAAATCTTTATAGGTATGTTTCTCGGAAAAATTTTCCCTTTTCTATTATATACCTGATTTTCTTTGATTGAAAATTGGTCATTGTACTTAAAAAATTATTTATGCTTGTAATTTGAGGTCAAGGGTGAAGGTACCTTCCTTCAGAGGAGAAACACATTTCCTCATTCCAGGCTCTTAATCACACATTCTTTGGAAGCCCTGGGGCTGTAGGTTTGGTTTGAAACCAAGTTTCAAACTGCTGTGGGTTAGGCATTGGGCTGACAACCACAATGTCAGCAGTTCGAACCCAACAGCGGTGCCTCAGGAATAAGATCAGTTATGTCTCAGAAACCTATATAGGGTTACTATGAGTCAGAATCGACCCAGTGATAATGGGTTTGGTGTGGGTTTTTTTTTTATTTGTTTGTTTGTTTCTTTTAAAGCTTTTATTGTACATGGAGTGATAGTTTACATGGGAGAACATCTGTTTTGCACTCATCCTATTGTATTTCGTTATCATTGCAATGATTACAATCGCCTCCATGAATTACCATTCAACAGTATTTGCTTCTATTGCCTTTGGGGTTTTTTAGTGTGTCTGTGTGGGTTTGTTTTTTTTTTTTTTTTTATGTACACAAAAACACTCAGGAATATATAATCATTTGAAAAACAACTAAAGGGCACATTCTGGAAGCCTGCCTCCTGACCACCAGCCTTTCTCTTTCCATGAGTCTAGAGTCCTCAGCTGCTCTATCTCTCCATGTCATCATTTTTTTTTTTTAAACGAAATAAAAGGTCTGAGTTTTCTTGAACTTTCAGGCAATAAAATTTAGGTTGTAAATCTGCTCGGAGTTCTGGAGTGGTGCTGTAGGATAAACATTGGGCTATGAACGCAAGGCTGGCAGTTCAAATCTACCAGCCCCTCCTTGGAAACCTACACAGGGTCACTATGAGTCAGACCGGACTCAATGGCACTTAACAATAACAGTACAACTTTAGCCTAAGAATGTTATTTTTTGAAGTCTCAGATGACCATGGTGCGATTCCCCACTAGACTCTGCACCTTGTGTAGACTTTAGTCTTTGATTTCTGCTCTCTTGTCCATGATATGAAAGTTTTAAAATGAAAGTGCAAATTTGCAGTGAACTGCACTCAGGAAACAAAAGCGATTCCTGTGCTGGCATATCTCCCAGAGGTTCCATTTCCCTTCAGTTTTGCCTAGTAATTCCTTATTATCTTGTCAGCTATTTGTTGCTTTTAAGATGGTGTTATTTATATTGTAGCCAGCATTTCCAGTTGGTTTCAGTGGGACATTTGTTCCAAATGGCCTGGCTCTTTGTAACTGGAAACACATAGTACAAATGTAGGTGCTTGGTATTTTGATGATTAATATGATTTAGAAGTGAATTAAAGAGTATGTGAAAGAAAAATCTCAAATATATGCCTTACCTCTCAAACTGTAGTTTCAAAAGGAAGGCTTAATTTGATTTTATATTTTGGTTCCATATTTATGCTCTATAGGAGCTCTGGTAGCGTAGTGGTTACGAATCGGGCTGCTAACCTTAAGGTCAGCGGTTCGAAACTACCAGCCGCTCCGCGGGAGAAAGATGAGGCTTTCTACTCCCGTAAAGATTTACACCCTCGAAAACCCTGTACAGGGTCGCTATGGGTCGGAACCGACTCGACGGCACTTAACAACAACAACAACATTTATGCTCTGTATGTTGTTGTTGTTGATAGGTGCTGTCGAGTCGTTTCGACTCATAACAACTCTATCTGTCTAGAGTTTCTGAGGATCAGCTAGTGGGTTTGAATTGCCGACCTTGCCATTCCAACTGACTTTGTGGTCCAATGCATTATCCTGCAGTGGCACACCAGAAATCCATGTTTTACTTGAATAGGTATAAAATGAAAAGTGTCGATCATGCCTAAAGCAAGACACACTGAATCCCTAGCAACACATTTTATTTTGTAGATTAATTAAACAAAGTTGCAAGAAAAAAAAAAAAAGTCACATATCTGTTGTGACTCTGGGGTTTTCTTGTCCAGAAACAGCATGCATTTCAGAAAAAAAAGTGTTTTTAAACCACAGAATAAGACAACACTTATGAGAATACAGCAGCCTTAACAAGATGTTTGAGGATGCGTAGAAATAAGTTATACTTGGAAGCAGTTTTCTATCAGTGTCCAGTTTTCTACCTGATTGATAGGATAAAAATGATAGATCTTGGTGGTTCGTTTTATATCTATGGAAACAACAACAACAACAAAAATGGGTAGTTAAATATGGTGGCATCCAGAAGCAGTAATAATCCAGATGTATATATATTCACGTGAAATAGCTAACTATCATGGATACTACAATTTTTTTCACCAGGTGAATACTGACCAGATGGTAACACTTTAATTTCTTGATACCAGAATATGTAGTTACAAGGGAATAGTTTCTTGAGTGTTTGTGTTACTTCAATGACATAGTTAAAATGCCTTTAATATTTATTACAGTATCTACCTCTGAGACTCTTCAGAATATAGAATTGAATGTTGGAATTGTCCAAATTATTTAGGCCAAAGGGCATTGGATCGAAAAACCTAGAGATATGAAACATTATGTGTAATCTTGAGCAAATTTGAAATTATTGCTTATGTTTATATTTCTTGAAAATAAAAAAAAATATCATTTTGCTGATTATTTGCTGGCCAAGAATAATGAGTTAGAGGGTTATAATTTAATTCATAGCTTATAATAAACATAGGATAATAGCCAGTCATTTAAGCCTATATTTCTTACTTTTGAAAATTACTGATTCTTAAATACAAATTGTTTCACAAAAATTTAAGATGCATATGATTTAACTTGGAGTCACATAAAACCATTTTAATAATCAAGAAACAATTATTTTCATGTTATTAATCATTTACAAATAATCTAACTACTGATTCAAACAGTACTTCTAATTGATATTATGCAAATGTAAAACTTTCATGTATTCATCAGTCTTCACTTTCCTTCACCCATAAAATTATTTCCTTTGAGATGCTAAAACTATTAACATATAATTCTTGAGTAAAATGAGTTTCTAAAGTAGAAAGATTTATTTCTTTCTGGATAAAAGGCAGCACATAAATAAACATACAAAAACATTTTCAGGTAACTTCAGAACAGATTTGTGATTGGGTTTTCACATTTAAACCCCATTCCCATGCTTTTCTTTTTTCAATATTTTAAATTTTATTTTCAGTTGTTGTATGCTGTGGAGTCAGTTCCAACACACTGCAACCCTGTATAGGGTTTCCGAGGCTGTAATCTTTAGAAATCTTCAGCTTTCTCTCGTGGAGAAGACGGTAGTTTCGAATTGCTGACCTTGAGGTTATCAGCCCAACTCGTAATTACTATGCTACCAGAGATCCTATTCTCAGTAGAGAACTGAGGATATACAGAGTTATATGGAGCTAAATCTTAAGACATGCAGTCTGGTGTGGCGCTGTGGGTAAATGCTCCAAACTGCAAAGCCGTTTGAACTGCAAGGTTGGAGGTTCAAGCTCACCAGCTGCTCCTCGGAAACCGTATACAGGGTCGCTATGGGTCAGAATCGACTCTACGGCACTTAACAACAACAACAACAAATTAAGCTATAACTAGATTTTTATATAATGTTTTTCAAGAAAAATAAAGGTTGGGATTAAATCAATAAAATTACTGTTAAACTGTACAAAGCTAACTTCAAGGATACCTTGAACATATACCTTTGCTCCCATTTTAACAATTCCCACATACACTTTTTTGTTTATTGTTTTACATTCAGCAGATCATTGTAATGATTATAATACCCTCCATGCACACTTAGCCAACAGTATTTACCTGTATACCTTTTTTTTTGAGGACACAGACCACATTGTAAATATATATTTGTTTAAATGTCCAAAGGGTGCATTTTGCAAGTCAGCTGCTTCTCCACAGGCTCGCTGCTTTGCTCAGTCCATGGGCCTAAAGTTCACTACCGTCTGAGTTTTCATGCCATCGCCTCTGCCACCATCTCTGTTGTCACTTTTCTGGTCAGGATTCCTCTCTCCTCTCATGTTCTTCCCTCTTGATGGCCCTAGGATCCCCTGTTCCTGAGATGACAGATTAACTGTTACCCTTTTTATTTATACCTCTTTTATACATTTACAGTTGTGACAATCACCATTAGAGCTGAAAACAATTACTCGCAGTTGTATGAAGTCTTATCCCCCTTATTACCAGACCCACCTGGACAGGAGGGACATTATCCAGTTGGGTTTCTGTCTTACACCCTGGTCTGACACTAAGCACCCTCATGAAATCTTGTAAACCAGCCACTTTTTGGCTTTGTAGTCAACGCTTTTTTATTGGACCAAAGTAAAAGGGCTTAAAAAATATACTCGAAGTTTATGAGATGCTATTAGAAACCAAAAAGTGAAGTTACATGAGGGAGGTTCAAAAAATTTGTGGAAAATTTTTTTATCTTTCATTCCATTTTTCCATGAGCTTTTTAAAGCATCCTCATATGTATTTTAAAAGAAAACTGAATTTTCAGCAGGAATTAAAAGCTAACCCCAGGGTTTCGACTGACTCTGGGGCTTTCTTGTACAGAAACAGCATGCATTTCAGAAAAAAAGTGGTTTTCAACCACAGAATAAGACAACACTTATGAGAATACAGCAGCCTTAAGAAGATGTTTGAGGATGCGTAGAAATACGTTATACTTGGAAGCAGTTTTCTATTAAATAGAAAAATATTCATAATCTACTACAACTTTAGAATGTATGAAGTGACTGAAATGTTCTAGGAAGTCTGAAATAGTTCACTTATAATGATTGGATTATTAACTCATCTTTGAGGCTTACTCTTCAGTAGCTATGTTTGATAAGAAGATGGCTCTACAGAACTCTGAACTGGAGTTTTTTTTTTTTCATTTCCTGTTTCTGTTCCTTTCTTTTCCCTCTTCCCATTACAGATGTAGCTGCTGCCTGTAATCCCAGACCATCCCCACAGTCATTCTAGCTGTGCAGTAATGAAATGGGGACATTGAGAAAGCTTTAATTTTTAGCAAAGCATATTTTCAAAGACAGATGTTAAGATCAATTTCTGTGCTTTCCATCTGAGGTTCTAGATAGTAAACTGTATAAAGAGAAATTTTAGCTTTCTGGGGCATTCCTGATTCATGAGTGATCTTACTTCTTTATTTCCCATCAATGTGATCACAGAGAAAACATTTTTAAATTAAGAAGCCACAGTTTTTTCTGTCAGAATACTTTTCCTAGTGAGCAAATCTTGCTTATTTTGTGCAAGCAAACTCCAGTGAACATGAACAAGGCTAAGGCATGTTCATCCTTAGCCATATGGGCTCAGGAATTGAAGGGGACAACCGGGAAAGACACTTTGTGTGTGGAAAACCAGAATTTTTTTTTTTTTTTTTAATTTCCCAGTGCCCCTTTTTTGTTCCTTTCTCTTCCCCGTTCCCATTACAGATGTAGGTGCTGCCTGTAAAATCCCCAGATCATCCCTACAGTCACTCTGGAGCGGGGTCTGTGGTGACAGTGGTAATTATCGATCACCTATACTTTACACACCAAGTAACTCTGGTAGAGTAGTGGTTACGAATCGGGCTGCCAACCTCAAGGTCAGCAGTTCGAAACTACCAGCTGTTCTGCGGGAGAAAGATGAGGCTTTCTGGCCCCGTAAAGATTTACAACCTCGGAAACCCTGTACAGGGTCGCTATGAGTCGGAACCGACTCCACGGCACATAACCACCACCACCACGCTTTACACCCGGAGTCCTGGTGTGGCGCTGTGGGTTAATGGCGCCAGACTGCAAAGCCTTTTGAATTGCAAGGTCGGCGGATCAAGCTCACCAGTCGCTCCTCGGAAACCCTATACAGGGTCGCTGTGGGTCGGAACCGACTCGATGGCACTTAACAACAACAACACTTTATATGGCTTTACTTTCTTTGTGTAAAGGGGCCTCTAGAGGGCAGCTTTTCACTCCTTGTCTGCTTACGTTACTAGCTGGAAATGTTTTGAAACATCAAAAGGATTGTGAGCCTTTTTTAGAAGCCAGAAAACAGGGGTTTTGAGATTGCTTCTATTTTTCCATCCAAAATATGGAAACCACCTTTTTTGAGTTGGAGCTCGTATGTCTTTGCTTCCTCTCCTCAGGCAGAAATAGAAAAAAAGATACTTTTGGGGCATTCTAATTTTAGCTCAAAATATCTCCTTACATTGTTATCAGATCAAAGTACGAATCTGTTGTATTATTAGCAAGTTCGGCTTTGCTCATTTTGCATCATCAAATTGGCTTTTGGATTTGGCCTCCGTTATAACCAGTTATGAATATATTGAATATAGTCACTTGTTCAAGTTGCCTTACCTGCCTTCACCATTCATCAGTCTCAGAATACAAACAAAGTTTCACATATGCACAAACACTGTTGAACTTGAGTGGAATCAACACATAGCTCAAGTAAGCACATTTTAATTTTCTTTCTTTCTGATTAGGTGATGTTTTAACTGTCTTTGTAGTGCATCTGCTTCTTTGCCCACTTACCACCCACACTCCATTTGTGATAGGGTGACAATACTCATATATGCTATTTATTTGCATAGCTGCTGCTTCTTTGGGTGGGGCTGGGAGAGAGGAGGATTTGGTTGCATATGGCTAGCTCAGTTGTTATTGAGTGATGCCCTGCCTGACTGATGCCTGATGTCTGCAGAGGATATCCTTCGGGTTCTGATCAATGGAATGCTGGACACTGAGGACAGCAAATGGCCATTTTCTCTGCTGTCTTTAAAAATGATATCTGTCCTCTCTGAAGGGCAATCTATCTACACTGGCTCTCAAGTTTAAATGTAAACGACAGGACGTTCCTACCTTTGAAAGCAGACACAAGCTTATCCCCTTGATGGCCAAGATGCTGTGTGGAAGGAAGCAGCTTTTGTTACAAGTTCAAAATTCAGCCAATATTATATCTCTGCTGGAGGCTTGATGGGAAGACCCCTTAAATGTGGTACATGCATCATTTAAATGGCTGTGAGCTCCTGGGACTGGAAGCGGGTGCCCTGTCTCTGCAGAGGTCAACTGGTGAGTGACCAATTTCTCCCAGAAAATTGACAGTGATTTTTTTTTTTTCCTTTTCAAATAGGAATTACAGGAATGTTTGAGCAATGTAAATATATCAGAAGGAATGATTTAAAGGGATCATTTTCTTAACTGTTCACTATTGAATAAATGAGTCTTCAAGAAAGTTATCACTGTGTAGGAATGATTGATCTGCCTCGTGTTTCAAAATGCTGTTAGCCATCTTGCATGGGAGCAATATGTTCTGTGATTGGGGGGAAATTTTTTTTTTAAATCACACAAATGGTTTATTTTACTTGAAAATATTCATATGAGTTGTCTGAGATATTATGATTGGAGTAGTGGAGCATATCATGAGGGTTTTTGAGTGGCTACTTCTCCCAAGGTGGAATGATTTAACAGACAATGGAAGGCTATTTGGAACAAATCTTTTAAAGTTCTCATCTGTAAAGCAGGAGGACTTTGCTTCTCTGTGTCACATTCAAAGATATTATTATGAAGAAATGTAGGCAGAGAAGAATGATGGTTTTTTAAAGATTTGGCAATCACAGTGTTTTGTGAAATATTTATAACACAAACTAGCATCTGATTCATTACATTGTCTTCATGAGACAAAGCAATGGAAAAGAGTTCCCACACAAAGTGGGGGGGGGGGATCTTGACGATCAAAACTCTGTACCTAAGAATTTTTTTGAAAAGTTATTAAATTGAAAAAATTTAAAAATTTTTCCTGGCTATAGACAACACTGGAGTCTTGGTGTGGCGCTGGGGGTTAATGTGCCAAAGCTATTTGAACTGCAAGGTTGGTGGTTCAAGGTCACCAGGTGCTCCTCAGAAACCCTATACAGGGTTGATATGGGTCAGAAATGACAACAGCATGTAACAACAACAACATACACAATACTATAATTAAACTGATTCTGCCCAAGCTTACCAATGGGTCTAATGATCTGAAATAAGTTAATGAAATAAATGAATGTTGTTGAAAGCAGGGACTCCTCACCTTCTTCTTCAGCTACACTTGTGATTTCTCATTTTTCTGTTGACAGATTTATGGTGGGGAGAAGTTTCTTTGGCACAATTAAGGAGATTTTAAAGGGGCAATAGGAAAAGTATTGTCCCAAATCCTCTCACTAACAGAGAAACCACTATAAGAGACTTAGTCACATTTTGTTGTAGAGATTCATGTTATTAAGACATCCATGAATCAAGCAAGATTTGCTTGGCTGTAAACAGTATTTAGATAAAAAGAGAATGCCAGATGGTATTAAGAACACCCTGTGCTCCAGTCTTCTGGTTTCCTTGAACCACACTCATTCCTAAGGACAACTCTGAGACTAGTTGTCTTTTGAAGTACCTTAGAGGAAAGAATGTTTGAAGTCTATTATATCAAGTAGCAGGTGACAACTCACCTGGCTAAGGAGTTATACGATATTTCCTAAAACCGACATGCTAACTCCCTAGGAAGACTGTATGCGCGTCTGTGTTTCTTTGTAAATCATATAAATGATTTTTTCCAAAGAAAGGCGACCGGAGGTCTTGTATAATAACCAAATTGATTGCTTTATTATTATTATTTTACATTAATACTCAGTTGTTCAGGGATAATCCCCATATATAAGACTCTAATCATGTCGGTTGTAATTTGACTGGACTGTGAGCCATTGTGCCACCAGTTCAACACTTACCTATGCCATGGGAGTCATTTTCTTTTTTGACTGACTTTTGAGTCAGATTTAAGTGCTGAGTTCTTTATCCTACCTTGGAATGCATTTTGCTTGCTTGTAGGGTATTTCATTAAAGTAGAAAAATGTCAAATTATGTTATTATAAACTAATTCATGTAGGGGCCATCCACAGTCTAGAAATTTAGTAGTTTATCTCCAGGCAGAGTTAGAATTTTACTGTCTTCATGAAGTACAGGAAATTCTTGTTTTGTCTTGGTTAGTATGTTCTAAAGGCTAGGATTAAAAACCATATCAATTTCCAAGGGGACATTTTCTAATGGTGTTTTGCTTTTCTTCTTAATTACAGGATATGTGTAGAATCAGAACAGTACTATCTAACCCTCAATAGTTGTACATTGCTATTGTTGTTAAGTGTCCTGGAGTCGGTTCTGATTCACAGCAACCCTGTATAGGGTTTCCAAGGCTTTAAATCTTTGCAGGAGCAGAAAGCCTCATCTTTCTCCCTCAGAGAAGTAGGTGGGCTCAAACCACCAACCTTGTGGTTTGCAGTCCAGTGCTTATTGTAAATTCTGTTCTTCTAAAATAGGATAGTTTTGTGTGTATGTGGAGTGGGGGCAGTGGTTTTCCATAACCTACTATGTACACTCCATAATATTTCCCGTGTTATGATTCTGTCTTTACTTCTGAAGAAAAACTGACCTGACTCCACTGAATTGATTCGGACTTATCAGGCTAGAATTTCCCTCTAGGGTCTCTGACACTGTAAATCTTTACCAGAGCAAAGCAGCCTCGTCTTTCTCCCAAGGGCTGGCTAGTGGGCTTGAACTACCAACCTGGTGGTTAGCAGCCCAATGCCTAACTCACAGCACCACCAGGCCTCCTGTCTCTACCCGTTGTGGGTGTTGAGTGTCATTAGTCAGTTTCGACTCATAGCGATCCTGTAAGGGATCTCCGAGGAATGACTGGTGAGTTTGAACCTCCGACCTTGTGGTTCAAACTACCTTTCAGCCCGGTGCTTATCCTAACAGCGCCACATTAGGACTCCTACCTAGGAGTGAATAATTAAGATGTGAATGATTTCCTGTTAACCCTTGATAAATGTGTGGTAAACTCTGGAAATTTGGCAGTACATGAAGTTGGCATGTTGTTGTTGTTATGTGCCATGGAATCGGTTTTGACTCATAGCAACTCTATACAGGGTTTCCGAGGCTGTAAATCTTTACGGGAACAGAAAGTCTCATCTTTCTTCCGGGGAACAGCTGGTAGTTTCGAACTGCTGACCTTGAGGTTCGCAGACGGAATTCGTAACCACTACGCTACCAGAGCTCCTTGAAGTTGGCATACTGCAAATTATTTCATCTTCTAAAAATTGCCAGATTATGCTTTCTCTTCTCTTTCTTTCATTGACTCTACCTACTGGGTGTATATTACAGGAACACCCAGGAATCTTAATTCTGTTTCACTTCATCACATTGCTTCTCAGGTCAATTTTGTATTTAAGAAAGTCCTTGGTAATCAATAATGAGTATGAGTGCACCTCTCTTAGAGTGGGGAAGACTAGTTTTAGGTGTTGCCTGCTTCCCTCTATCCATTTTTCAAACTTTTACTTCTCCTTTCGCGTCTCCCTCTTCCTGTCAGGATAACCTCACTGAGCCCACATTATGCTGTGTGCTCCGTGACAGCTCCCTTAGATTCCCCTGCTTAATGCAGCTCCCTAATGCAGCCTCACGTGGGTCTGTATCTGACAGTGAGGATCCTGCTACTCCCAGCCTTCCTAGCCTGCTATGGCATTGGCAGGTAACTCCAACTATGCGCATCGCCTCTAAAACCTGTAGACTCGATTCTTTGCTTTAAACGAACCTTGAAAAAGGGAATGGCTGAGTGATTTCAAAGGCTCCAGGAATTCATGTCATGTGCTACAGCAGAGCAGCCGTAGCAACGGCAGCAAGAGCTGCAGTAGCAGCAGCGAGTCATTTAGCGAGACTGCACCATTTTCTTCTCACCCTGCATAGAGGTGTGGTTGGGAGCGGCATTAAACTACCCACCCCTAGCAGTTCCACAAACGTGGCCTCTTCCTGGCTCCAGTCAGAAGACACAGACGGTCTGGAGGAGTCCCCAAAGACCGTTCCAATTGATGATGTGTGCCTAAAGAAGGTTTTTTCCAACTAGTAGGATGCTTTTCTGCACTTGCGGCTACCCAACTGCTGAAGAGCTGGAAGTCTAGAGCTCCGCCTTCCCCTGGGACCATTTCCGAGTGTGGGTGCACACCTATGCCCATATGTGCGCAGGTGTGTACTGGTGGAGGGGCTTGGCTTGGGACATTGGTTCACTGTGGTGAATTATGGATGCTGCAGAGGCTGGAGCAAGATTATGACCTAGCTTGGGGAGGAGTGGATTATTTTCAGAGTCTTCTGGCTTCCAGCCATTGCCCTGGTGAGGGAAATCACATCTTCAGATAGCTCTAAAATCACCTGGATTGCTGGGTAGTGGAAATTGATCCTCAGCAACTGCCTCTACTGATTTCCTCTGCAAAATGGCTCACGCTGCTGCTTCTATTAAAAAAGTTCGAGAGGCTGAATTGGATGAAAAGGAAAAAAACCTTGAAAGAGAGAGAAAAAAACAACGGAAAATCCCCAGGGAACGCATGGAACGGAAAAGAAAGGTATGAAGAGCATCCCTTTAACCCTTTCCCTATTTCTCTCTGCCTAGAACCCTTCCAAGGAAGTGTCAGCCTCAGTTACAGGCAACTTCAACCTCCCCCCCTTTCATCATACCCCTGCACCATTTCCAAGCTCAGTTTGCAGCCTATAGCTCATACCCAAATTTGCTGCATTGGGAGGAGATGCCTGAGCAGGGTGAATTTCTTGGACCAAGCAAACAAACAAACAAAAATACCTTCACTTCATTTTTCTCAACTATCTTTATCCAACCTCAGAGTCGAGTGCTTCATTCCTCCAAGTGACTCTGAACACTTGTCAAAGAAGAAGGAAAGGGTTGATTTACTGTTGAAGGGCTAGGCATTTTCCACTTCTATTTCATTATCTCTACTACTAGATCTTTAGCACTGTACCATCTCACTGGTACTGTATATTTGATGTAGACCTCTGGTTGAGGATAAACCACCAGTTTTACTTATTTTTTCCTCCTCCTGAAGGTTGACACTGTCCAATGTGAAGCTGCACTAAGAATATTGGTGCATTGAGCAGTGTTATTTCATTAAAAATATTTTTTTTTATTTGTTACTTTTGGTTTCTATCATTAATCCTATCATTATCTTTTCTGACTATGGCAATTAAAGGAAAGACAAAGGTTAAACAAATCTTTGATTTAAACTGATTTCTTTTACAATAAACTATAGTTTTTGTCTCTCTCTTAAAAAAATGTTTTTTTCCCTCTGAAATTTAACAATTTGAATAGAACTGAAAAACTCATTCACTGTTGGTCTGGTTCTATAGGAAAAGCTGGATAAATGTTTTAATTAACAAAGTAGGTCACTGAATAATTTCAAACGATGATAAATGACATATTACCTTGGCAGAACATAAGAATAGTGGTTTGTACACAAGCAGTTGTTAAGGATAGCTCTAGGATTATGGATGTGTTCTGGTTCCTTATGCTTAATAATCCATATGCTTAATGGACTTTTTTTTTTTTTTTTTCTGTTTCCCTAATAGCGATGGTTCCCTTTCCATTTTGGAGGTGTTTGCTGTGCTTAATTTAGACAGATCTTTGAGGACCCATATTGAATTGAGATCTTACTGCATAGGGATTCATCACATTTGAAGTTTACTACTTTTCCACCACTAGTTAGATCAAATGTCTATTAGGCTACAGAAATAAAATGAGCAGGACCTTATAATTTACCCTCTGAGGAAAACTTTAATACTGCATGTTAAACCTTTTAAAGGCCTAGTTTCGAGGATGCATTAATTCTTTTATATACTATTAAAACTATTACTAGCAATTTTTCTTGATTATGGAGGCTGGTTTAACAGCTACTGCAGTTCTGTTTCTAATCCTCTAGCTGGAATATTACTGCATAAATCAATTCCCTATGAGTATGTCTTATCTGTTGTTCTCAAAAACATAGTTAAAATATTGTTTCTTGGCCAGAAGTGCTAGTTCAACATCCAGTTGCAATCTAGTAACTTTGCTTAGCTAGGGTACCATGCATATGCCTAGAAAACCTCTTGGTCTCACGCTGTGCTTCTGTATTTAGTTGGCTGTTTCTCCTTTTCTATATATTATTGAAACTGAAAAACTATACAATCAAAATGGAAAAGTACCATGGTTTTTAAGCTCTAAATTGTTTGGATGGTGCATTGCTTTAGCTTGGATCCAACACTCATAGCCATGATCATAGGTTAGTAATGTGGTCATGTGATGAGGTCTTCACATGTAGATGGTATTAAGCTAGAACCAAAGGAAACTGGGGGAGTAATAGCCTATCAACTACTTGTTCTTGTTCTTTTTCCTTATATGCATTCATTAGTCCTCCTCCCTTTTCTACTGCAGATGCTCGTGGTCTTACATAGGTATTTACACAACACAATGCCTGCCAGAAGAATAGGTGTGGTTTTCAACTGTATTAGAATTAGTTTCTAGATTAATGCCCCCGTGCCCATCTGAGCTTGATTTGAAAAAATTACCTCTAGATTAATGCCCCCGTGCCCATCTGAGCTAGTTTACAAACTTGATTTGAAAAAATTACCTCATTATTACCCTGTAAGGTATGTAGAATGATGTATACTAAAATGAATAAGGATGTTAGCGTTATTCTGGAACATATCCAGAAAGTAATTTAAAAAATACCATCCTTTTTATTTGCTGATGTCATTTTATAACCATAAGAAAGCATACCAGTTTTATAGCTGATTGAGGGTATACTTTCCATATTAATTTGTAAAGCCTCTTGCAAATAAATACATTGAATGGCAAGATTCAAATGAGATCTACCCCAATGCAGATAAAAGTCAACTTTGGAGGTTGGCAAAAAAAAAAAAAAAAAAGACTTTGAAAAGACTTTTACTGAAGTAAAAATATTAAATCCTGAAGTAATTCAATTAAGCAACCTCATGTTTGGACTTGATTTTAATATTCTTTCATAAGCTTGCTATTAATTAAAAGGATCTTTGTGTTATTAACAATTTATAATCAATGTTAATTACTTATAAACTTGAAACATGTTGCATGCGTGCCTCTCATCCCTATACCAAGTAGACAGTGGTATGGTTTTAAAAAATGACTGTGTTTATTTGTATGTTAGGGGTTCAAGTTCCAACCTTATTATGAGCAGACTTTATTTTTGAATAACATGTTCAGGTTTTCTCTGTTTTATACTCCATTGTTGTTAAAAGCGCCATGGAGTAAGTTCCAATTCATAGTGACTCTATTTAGGCTTTCAGGGGAGCAGCTTGTGGATTTGAACCACCAATCTTGCAGTTAGCAGTCCAGTGCTCATCCTATAGTGCCACACCAGGACTTCTGTTATTTAAACATACTATATACAAAGCTCCGGTAGCATAGTGGTTCTGAACTGTACTGCTAACCACCAGGTCAGCAGTTTGAAACTACCAGCTGTTCCATGAGAAAAAGATGAGGCTTTCTTCTCCCGTAAAGATTTACAGCCTCGGAAACCCTGTGCAGGGTCACTATGAGTCGGAACCGACTCCACGGTACTTAACAATAACAACATCTACAATGTGTAAGGAGCCATGGTGGTACAGTGAGATAAGCACGGACTGCTAACCATAAAATTGTCAGTTCCAATTCATCAGCCCCTTCACAGAAAAAGATAATAATACCAGCTCTCCTAAACATGTATAGTCTCAGAAATCCTGAAGAGCAGTTGGTTCTCTCTGTCCTATGTAGTAATGCTGAGTCTAAATCAACTGGAAGGTAGTGGTTTATATACAGAGTGTTTGTTTTATCTGCATCATATCACAGTAAAATCTAAATAAGTCTAAGCTTTAAATAAATGCACCAAAATTAAGATTGTTTGAAACAAACTAGGTTTTGCTCATTCAAAAGATTTACAGAGATAAGAGGATGTTCATGTTCTAATTTCAGATATATTAACTTAAATTGTTTCTTTGTATACGCTGATTTCTAGTCTCTATACTATCATTTTGTGCTGTAGGATAAGTAAGTACTAAGCTGCTAACTTCGAGGTCTTTGGATAACCTATGATGGTGGTGGGTATGTGCTGTGGAATTGGTTTCGATTCATAGCAACCCTGCATAGGGTTTCGGAGCCTCATCTTTCTCCTGCGAAACCTCTGGTAATTTCGAAATGATGACCTTAAGGTTAGCAGCCCAACTTGTAAGCACTATGCTACCAGAGCTCATTCAGATGACCCATAGAGGGTTGCTTTCTATATTAGGAATAGACTGAACATATAACAACAACAACAAATATATGTATGTATGTATATAATTTAGGACTCCTGGTATGGCTGTGTAGGACCAGTACTGGACTGTAAACCACAAGGTTGGCAGTTCAAACCTACCAACTGCTCCTCAGAAACCTTATACAGGATCATTATGAGTTGGAACTGACTCAACAGCGCTTAACAACAATACACACACACACGTACATATATATATATATATATATTTATTTTTTATGTTAAGCTTGAGAAAGTTACCGAAGTGATTTACCAGAGTTTTCATATTTATGTAAGGTTTAGCTTTAGAAAGTGATTTCCAGAAGAGTGTTTCTTCCATATCACATACTATTTCCCAACTATATTTTTTAAATTTGGAAAAATAAATAATTTACAAAAAATAAGTTAAAAAATTCTTGAAAGTAAAGAATACATTTAAATGACTCTCATTTAAACGTATGGCTACTAGGAATTTTTCAAATAAATAAATATGCTTTCCGTGTCTCAGCGTGCGAAGGTCACTCTTCAATCCATTAGAAGCATACAACATCCACTGGAATCAGATGCTAGAAAACGCAATTCATATGACTAGTTTTTACTGTCTTAATACTTAAAGTGGAGCTCTGGTAGCGTAATGGTTATGAATTGGGCTGCTATCCTCAGGGTCAGTAGTTTAAAACTACCAGCTGTTCTGCAGGACAAAGATGAGGCTTTCTGCTCCAGTAAAAATTAACAGCCTTGGCAACCCTGTAAAGGGTCGCTATGAGTTGGAACCAACTCCACGGCACATAATAACAACAACAATACTGAAAGAAATGCCTTCTTATAATATTATTATTATTTTAATTTATACTATTAAAAATTCCATTTATGTTTCCTGAGGAGATATCTATGATAATAATATTTATTGATCCCAACCTTGCCCTTTACACACATTGTATTATTTAATACCAATAATGGGCCTGTACAGTAAGTATATTCTTCCTATTTCACAGATATGAAAACTGGGATCCAGAGAGTTATGGAACTTGTTTAATGTGATAGAGTTGGAAACGGAATCCAGGTCTATCTGGCTCCAAAGTACAATGAGAAAACGGGTAGTAGGAGTTCTTGGTTTTATAATTGCACTGAATTGTTGCTGTTGTTAAGTGCTGGTTGGTTCTGACTCACAGCAGCTTTGAATCAACATGGTTATCAGTCCAGTGCTTATCCTACAGGACCACACCAGGACTCTACCTACATTGAATATTTTTTGTTGTTTAGTGCTGTCAAGTCTGTTCCGATCCATATTGACCCTGTATAGAGTTTCCAAAAACAGCTGGTGAGTTTGAACCGCCAACCTTGTGATTCAAACCAACCTTGTGGTCCAGTGCTTATCCTACAGTGCCACACCAGAACTGCGTAAATAAATCATTTAACTTGCCAATACCTCAATTTATTTACATACCAAACAATTTTCCACTGCTGAAAGAAATACAAATACTGTGAAAATACATGAAATGAAATGTTTAAGAGAAACTGTAAATTTTAAGGTTGTGTTCCCCTCAGTGTAACATCACTTATCCTACTTCCTCCCTTTTTTGTTTTCATTCCTCCTCCTTTCCCCAACCTTCTGAATTTTGTCTTAAGTAAATGCTGCTTTTTATTTTTTTTTAATCTCAAATGGTTGAATCTTCTATGGTGTACATACCTCACTATAGTTGTTGTTCCCCTAACTAAACTGAAAACCCAGCTACGGGGTCAAGTTCATGTCCAGACCTGAAGGGTAACCAACAGCCATAGTCTTGGGGTTCCACCAGGCTCTGTCTGACCAGTAAGCCTTGTCTTTTTATGATTCTGGTCTCAGGGTTATGGAGACTGATGTTCATGTGGTCCATTAGTCCACTGGACGAATTGGTGACATAGAAGACTTTGAAAAGTTATTAATTAGTACCTTTTTCTCTTTTTTTAATAGAAGAGAATTCTATTTGCAGGTGGGAGAGGAATTCTTTTGTAACTTGTGTTATTGGAATGAATTGTAAATAAAATAGTATGCTTTATCTCCATTCCCTGGTCATGTGTGGAAATCTTGTAATGCAAACGGAGAGAGGACTGGCCAGCTATCCATTCCTGTCCTTGGGATTTATGCTTGGGCACTCATCAGTTTGATGCCAAGGGAAAGTCCTACTCTGGTAGTAGCGGTGTTGAGCCAAGAGCCATATATGCCCAAAGGTTTCTGGGCACCAAACCAAATATGATGTGATTAAAAATACAAATCACAGCAGAGTAAAGTGGACCTACATCATGCATGAGGGGACTTCAAAAAGTTGATGGGAAATCTGAGTTAAAAGGTAATGGAAAATTTCCATGAACATTTAGAAACACACCCGCATCCCAACCACCTTGTGTTGAGCTTTTCAAATGTGGGGAATTCCAGTCAACAACTTTTAGAATCTACATAAAGTTGTTTATATGTGGTGGTAGTGGTTATGTGCCATGGTTCTGACTCTTAGCGACCCCTATGTAGGGTTTCCAAGGCTGTAAATCTTTACAGGAGCAGAAAGCCTCATTTTCTCCTGCTGAACACTGACAGCTTCGAACTGCAGACCTTGAGGTTAGCAGCCTGACTCATAACCACTACACTACCAGAGCTCCTTATATAATGTCTCATAAATTCTTTATAAAAATGTTAATATTTCTAGAAATGATACTAGCATGAGATAGACTGGTGATATCTTGAGCTTCCTCTGGATAAATACCTTTCTTATGTCCGTTTCTAGGAAAATTTTTAAAATGCCTGTCGATGTGCTTTCCTATTTGGCTGGGGATAAGTGTTAGACCTATCTATTTAACATTTGTAGAATTAACATTTTTAAAGCCCTTTTCTTCTTTAACAGTCTCCCACCCCCATTTCTTAGCTTGGGTAGAATAATTTTCTTTTTATAAGTGACTTACACTATTAAGGACACTCTTTATCCAACACTACATGTCTAAGTTTTTATTAGTATATGTTGTTAATTATAAAGGACCACTTTAAACCATTGAGTGGGTGACTAACTACCAGTTTAGTGTTACAGCTATCAAATTTGTGTGATTGTGGAAAAAAATAGACTCAATTATACAGCCCAAGATAGTTTTTAAGATTGTTGCAAGAGAAAGGAAATCTTAATTTTTAAAATGAATAACTTATTTTTAGAATGTGAAATCTCTATATGCAAACCAATGTAATATTTCTTCTTCTTTTTTTAAAATATAAGTTCATGTAAATGTTTTTATCTTTAAAGAACTAGAATTAATTTATTGGTAGCCTTTATTAGCAAGCTTTCATTTCATTAGTTACATTATTCCTCACAATTTATAGTGCATTTTGACATCATAGAGAACAGGAAAGTAGGAGTCTGGTAAAAATAAAAGGAAGTTCATTCTTTTCATACAATAATTAATGATTATTAAAAACTGCATTTTACCATCGTACAATTTTTTTTAACTTTTTTTATTTGTATGACTCAAAATAATTTCTTCTCTACACATACACACAAAGCTTTTTTTTTTCTTTGCCCCATTAATGACAGAGATGCTATGCATTAAAAACTAGTTCCAGAAGGCTGTTCCCAAAATCTGGAGTTCTGCTTAAATTGCGAGTAGAATCATCAGCTATTTAAGTGTGACTCCTGGATGGCGCTGTAGGATCAGTGCTGGATTGTTTACCACAAGGTCAGCTAAGTTCAAATTTACCAGCTGCTCCTTGGAAACCCTATAGGGTCTCTATGAGTCAGAACTGGTTCAATAGCACTTACCAACAACAATATTCTGAAACAAAGATAATGTTGTGTCCCATCAACATTGCACTCTGAATAAATCAGACTCCTGGAATTAGATGGGAGGGAAAGGAGACTTTAATATATTTGTATATTTTTGTAGCTCTTCTGATAATTCTAACTATAGTAGAACTGCTGGAATAAACATTTTCTTTGCTTTCTCATTCTCTGCTCTGTCAAATCTTGGAATTTGGAGCAATAACAGATCTACTTCTCATAATCACCATGATTTTAAATTGCCATTGAAAAAAAAGTTTCCATGTATAGATTGGAGAATCTCTGGCCACCTTTTCAAAGTTTAATGACACTAATTGGCCTATATAATAACCAATTAATTCTGATGGAGGAGAGGAGGAAACAAGCATTTAAGAAGTACATTGCAGGGCTTCATAAGCTACATTTGACTATCTCTACCCTAATGGAATAATCTTCAGGAATGAGGATTGCATGTTTCTGGGTTCTATGTAATTAAGATAGATGAGTTATTTAGGCTAAATTTTTAAAGGAAGGCTACTATTGTGCTTTAAAAGTAATGTCCTAAGCAGTTTGTGTTGTTTTGGATGAACTCAAGTAACTATCCTAGGGATTTAATCGACAATTTAGCAGCCTTGGGGGCCTGAAACCTTTAGAGATGTCCGCACTTCCGGGAACTCATAATACAAATCAACAAATGCTTTTTGTAAATGACTTTGGTAGTTTTTTTTGTGTGTTTTAAAAAATCTTTCCAAAGTTATATAAAATACTATAAATGTAGGTGGGGGAGAGGGCATTATTTCCGTGTAGATGTATTCTAATTATTCGCGTTATTTTCTTTTAATATACCACCAAGGAATTCACCAATTTTTTACAGTGCTAAAGTTTTGTTGTGGGTTTTTCACCCCCCCACCTCCATGAATATTTTACCAACTGCTTTCTCTCTCTCTTCCTAGCTCAATGGCAGTAAGATATAAACTCACTTCACCTGTCAGGGCAGCCAAAAGGGATTCCCCTACTGACTTGTACTGAATTGTGCTATGGACGTTAACATTTCAAGTTTGAATTATTCCTTCATTTTTCTTCACTTCATTAGCAGTTCTGTCAGGGGAAAACCCTTTTTCTTTTTCCCTTAGAGTTTATTTAGTCCAAGTCAGCCTTTTTTTCCAGAGTCACTCTTTTATTGTATCAATATGCTGCTAATGTCATGGGGATCACCTCAATAGATAACGATATAAGCAAACCAATGATCCTACCATGTGGATTCTGACTCATAGCAACTCTATTTAAGGGTTCTGAGGCTGTAAATCTTTACAGGTGCAGACAGCCTCACCTTTCTCTTGCAGAGTATTTCATAGGTTTGAACTGTCGACCTTGAGGTTAGCTGCCCAACACCATACCCACAGTGCCCCCAGAACTCCTTTTGTTGTTGTTGTTAAGTGCGATCTATTTGGTTCTGACTTATAGTAACCTTATATAGGGTTTCCAAGGAGAGGTTGTTGGTAAGTTTGAACCACCTAGCGTGTGGTTAGCAATCCAGTGTCTATCCTACAGTGTCACACTGGGACCCCAGGGCTCTTTAGATAACAATATATATATGTAGTATTAATGAAGAGAAGCACCAGGTATACAACAATTATTATAAGCATATTGTTGTTGCTTTTAAGCACAATGCCTGCCTCCCAATCATGTTATATTTGAGCCCATTGCTACTGCCACTGTGTCAATCTGTCCCTTTTCCACTGACCCTCCACTTAACCAAATATGATGTCTTTGTCCAGGGATAATCTTCCTGATACTATGTCCAGTGTATGAGATATAAATTCTGGCCACCCTCGTCTATAAGGAGCATTGTGGCTATACTATTTCTAATACTAATTTGTTTGTTGTTTTGGCAGTCCATAGTAATTCTAGTATTCTTCAACACTATAACTCAAATGCATCAATTCTATAGTCTTCCTTATTCGTTATCTAATTTATTACTCTAGTCCATTTGGTAGGATTAATAATAGTATTAGAAACCATGGAGATGCTATAGGATGCTAACTACAAAGTCAATAGTTCAAACCCACTAGCTGCTTCACAGAAGAAAAAGTCTAAGGAAAAGTTAGAATTGACTCAATGACAGTGCTTCAGTGTTATTTCATATAATATGTATTTCTTGAATTTATATATATTTTTTTCGTGGATACTTGTCAGAAATTTTACCTCACTTATCTGTTGTTGTTATTAAGTACTGTGGAGTCTGTTCTGACTCATAGTGACCCTGCACAGGATTTTCAAGGCTGTAAATCCTGACTGAAGCAGGAAGCCTCATCTTTCTCCCATGGAACAGCTGGTAGTTTCGAACTGCCGACCTTGAGGTTAGCAGCCCAATTCGTAACCACTGCGCTACCAGAGCTCCTTCACTTATCTGTAGTTTGTTTTAAAAAGTCTGAAATTAGGACTCACAGTGACCTGTCTTTGGGTATTTGTATGTGAGTAATGGTAATTTTCCAAATGTTTATTTTTCTGGTAAGATATTTAACCTTGAAGTAAAAATTTTTTTTATCACAAAAGTAAATTAATATTTATATCACAAACACAAACTAAGAATTTACATCAATTTTATTTTTAATACAGAAATCAATGATTAACTCTTGTAAAATACAACTAACTTCGATACTAATTGCTCTAACCATTTGACTTGAAGTAAGAGATCATCAAGTGGATATTTCCAATTATGTTTGAACTTTTTTGCTTCACAGACTGCAATAAAGCATCTTTTCCTATTGACATAATAAAGTAGATATGTTAATAGTAGGAATAATAGTAGTTTAATAATTTAATAGTTTGTTACTTCTCTAAAGTGCCAGTATATTGCTACGTGTTTTACAGCCTCTAATTATTTAGATTTGTTTTTTACAACATACTTATTTCTTTAAAGATTAGGCAGTTCAAGATTCCACTTTTTTTTCAAAAAATTCCTTGTTGAACACGAAGCAGGCAAGTGTTACTACCCATAATTCTCAGATGAGGAAACAGACAGAATAAGCAATTTCTCCAACGTCTCCGGGGACGGTTGTATAGTGAAATATTTTATTTCTCATATATTATTATATATGAATATATCTATTATTTCAAAAGTGAATAATCTTAATATGTATTATTCCCCATCTCCAAGGGGGATTTGAAAAGGGGAGAGAGCGTCATCGTCATCTCTTCTGGCTGGCCAAAGGTCCTTATCAAGTATAAGGCAGGAAGATACCATATGGGGTATCAGGATCATTCTGAGACAGAGCTATGGTAGCGTAGTGGGTACGAACCGGGCTGCTAATCTCATGGTCAGCAGTTCAAAACTACTACCTGTTCCGCCGGAGAAAGATGAGGCTTTCTGCTCCCAGAAACCCTGTATAGGGTCGCTATGAGTTGGAACCAACTCCACAGCACTTAACAACAACAACGTTTTCTAAGTGAAGCCAGGTATAGCTGATAACCCTTATAAAAATATTCAACAGGATTGAAATTGGGTGTGAGACTTGAAGTTACAAGTAACAGGAAATACACCAGTAAAAGGTCTATTCCTTTTATATATGGTATTTATACAAATTTACCAGATATTTAAAGGAGCAATGGTTGAAGTGCTCGACTGCTAACCGAAGGTGGTAGTTTGAACCCACCAGCTGCTCTGTGGGAGACAGATGTCTCAGGCTCTATAAATAAGGACTTAAAACCTCCAAAACCCTATGCAGCAGTACTTATTTAGCGGAAATGAGCTTGTTATGAGTTTACCAGATACTTGTAAAACTCCATAAAAGCAGTTCAGGAGACCTGTGCTTTAATCTGTTTAGTAACTGTGTTCTTGGATAAATAAATAACCCAATCTCAGTTTTCTTACCTATAAAGTGATGAAAACCTAACAGCTGTGAGAATTCTTTCTGTTCTTATATGATTCCTCACCACTTTAAATTGTTGTATCTTTGCTTCTCTTTATTATTATACATTATTGAAAGAGTAGAGTGGAGTTTCAAGGTTTTTCTTTGATATGATATTTTTTGAAGCTCTCACTATGTTTGAGATGAACTGCTTCATCCAAGAGGCTCAAGAGGCCCTGAGTGATAGGTACCTTCACAAATAAAAATAACAAAATGTTATTTGAACCATTAGGCTGGATTCGAGACTTTTATACATGTGATACAAATTTTTATAGGTCTTGTATTTGTAAACTCTTACCTATAGAAGAAATAATGCATGGAAATAGTTCCTTTGTGGTACTTGAAATTTTATGAATATTTTAAAGGTTAAATATATAGAAAATGAAGTAGTCATGTGAAGATATGCAGTTGTTATACTTCAGATACTGATTTTGAGTCATTTTGCAGGAAGACATTTATTGTGGTTCCCATGTTTTTTATTAGTTCATCTATATACTCATAATACTAGAACTTAGAAGCTCACATAGAAATATCACCACAATGTTTTAATATTTTACCAAGATTTCATGGCTGCAATGATAACTGCCTTTGAATGGTAGCATGCTTTAAAATAGCCCATAGTAAACATTTAAAATTCATCAATAAAAAAACCCAAAAAACTATTCAATCTAAGTGAAAAAAGATCTCTTGAGCTCTTCTAGGAGTCATAGTATAAACTTCTGTCTTATTTATGATTCCTGCCTCAAAGTGGGCCAGATTGCTTAATTAAACCATGTCACATCTTAAAATGACTGAAGCCAATAAAGTATAAGTAGATCAGGTTTTGGAAACAGTAACTCTTTTGGGAAGAGGTCACTTAGGAAATGAAGAGCTTTTGTTCCGAGTGGTCACCTACGAAACATGGGACTTCAGTATGGGCTCTGGCAGATAGGAATCAAAGACTGGTTGTGGGTGGAGGAGAAAAAAGACATCTGTGAAAGTACAAGTTGCCATTAAAGGGAAGAAGCCGACAACAAAGGGCCAAGTAGCAGATGCCAACTCTCTGATCACAGACACTTTGCAGAATCATATAAGGGGCTTTGTATTTAACACGAAGAACTCATACTAAACCACTTAATGCAAAAAGCAATATATCAGAACTTTGGGTCATTATACAAGAAAACGGCACTGGAAGAATAGAAGGACTTGTAGCAAGCCAATATGAAAGATGCATAACTATCTGAAGGAAATTTGGTCACTGCGATGCATCACTGCTGTTGGTCATCACATATGGGTATTTTTTAGTAAATTTATAAGAGCTTATGAAATAACGTAGTCATCCGAGTGATCTTTAGCATTCTGTACAACTTGCATAACCAGTAAGCTCAGATAATTGTACTTTTTAATTCTAATTATATTTTTCATTTATTATCAACCAGAAGCAAAGTTAACATTGTGCCTTTCACATTCTTTTTTCCCCCCATCTTGAATTGAAAAAAATATCACTAAGTAGATAACTGTTATTGTTGTTAAGTATCGTCGAGTCAGTTCCAGCTCATAGTGACCCTGTATAGAGTTTCAGAGGAGCAGTTGGTGGGTTTAAACTGCTGATCTCATGGTTAACAATTCCATATTATCCTACAGTGCCACACCAGGACTCCAACTAGGTGATAAATATGAGTTAATTTTGGTAAAAGGAAAGGCAACATGTAATAAGGTGATGACCAATACAATATCACTGAAGAAAAGAAAGACTCAGAAAGATGCACAAGAGTTAAAGACAACAAAGATACATTACATACACAATTCTGCATGATCAGAAATACCAACCTGATAGACAAGTAACATGAACAAATATGAGTAGGAGAAAGACACTATACTTATGGTTAGTTGTTACTGTTGTTAGTGCTATCAAGTCAGTTTCGATTCATAATAATCATGTATAGGGTTTCCAAGGAATGTCTGTTGGAAATGAAAAGCCAGCCTGTGGCTAGTAGTACAGTGTTTATCTTATAGTGCAACATCAGGACTCTTTATATAGGTTTGGCAGATGATATTTCTTTGTTGCTGCTAAGTGCTGTGGAGTCAGTTCCAACTTGTAATGACTCATTATAGGGTTCCTGAGGAGTGGCTGGTGAGTCTGAACTGCAGACCTTGTAGTTCAAACTGACTTTGTGGTCCTGTATGCATCCTAAAGCACCATACCATAGTTACATGTGCTGTAAACATACTCAAGTTTTAAATACAGCAAACAGGGGACAAAAGTAGGTCAACTTTTTAGCTATCACCAAACACCAAGAGGGAGTAAGTCACCGGCCATAACATAGTTCCCAAAGACAGTGTTGGACATTCTACTTTTGTAAGTAAACACTGGGGTCTGAAAAGCTTGTGTGTGGTCATTAAAAAATTATTATCATGCTTCACTTGTCATCAGCTATCTTCCTTATTTCCAAAATACATTCAGGAATATATCATTATATTATTCAGAATATTAAATTTCCTTGGATCAAAGAAATATTCACTGAATAACAAATATGAGATAAAGTCTAAATGGTGGTAAAGATTATTGACTAAGTAATTATGACTCCAAGGAGCTCTGGTAGCATAGTGGTTATGAATCGGGCTGCTAATCTCATGGTCAGCAGTTCAAAACTAGCAGCTGTTCCGTGGGAGAAACACGTAAAGATTTACAGCCTCAGAAACCCTGTACAGGGTCGCTATGAGTTGGAACCGACTCCACGGCATACAACAACAACAACAACAATTATTGACTCCAAGGTTGTTTTGGGTGGAGACAGTATCTCAGAGGAGGAACATGGAAGTTCATGAACAGTCTGGTATGACCAGAGTAGGAGGAAGCTGGGGTTGGTGGAAAGTTCAAAATAAGCTGGACTGCACAGGAGATCCTTCAAAACGAGGGAGTAGTAGCTAAACTCAATGAATTAAAAATAAGAAAAGTTCATGACGACCCAGGAATAAGAGCTCGCAAGGTCACCTAGGAGATTGCTGCAGTAATTCAGGAGAGAGGTAAGGATGTGGATTAATATGGTGGCAGAGGCAAATCAGTGAGGAAAGAAATGTGATGAATTTTAGCCTAGAACGAGCAATGGGGCGGGGGGGAGGGGGGCGGAAACAAGATAGGTGAATTAAAAAATGACATTAAGGTTATAAAATTCAAAGATATTAAAAAATGATGCTGGAACTGACAGGAATGGGAAAATTTCAAGTGTAGATCAAGGAGAATATATAAATCTATATGGTACATCTAAAGTGGTGGCAAGATGATTTTATCTTAAGTACAGAAACTTTATATATAAAAACTTTATATCAACAAATAAAAGCACCTGTTGGTTTTGGTATAATAGAAAAAATTATGAAATTTAGTGCCATAAATCCTGAATATATTGATCTCAGCTCCACCATATTCTGGATTTGTGATCCTTGGTCTTAATTTTCTTATCTGTAAATCTGTGTTAATAATGATTAGATATGGTGCTGTAGGATAAGCACTGAACTGCTAAATGAAGGTCAGTGATTCAAGCCCATCAGCTGCTCCTTGGAAACCCTGCACAGGGTCACTATGAATCAGAACCAACTAGACAGCACTTAACAGCAATACATATCTATATCGATATCTACAGCTATCTATCGATCGGTATGTGTGATTATATATGATACATAATGTATCATATATAGGAGTTCTGGTGTGGTGCTGTGGGTTAATGCGCCATACTGCAAAGTTGTTTGAATCAGAAGATCAGCGGTTCAAGCTCACTAGTCATTCCTTGGAAACCCTATACAGGGTCGCTATGGCTTGGAACCAATTCAACGGCACTGAACAACAGGAACAATATACATATATATTAAAGTATCATAGCACCCACTTAGTGACAGAGTAGAACTGCTTCATTGGGTTTCTAAGACTGTATAGGGAAGCAGTTTACCTCACCTTTCTCCTGTTAAGTATCTAGTGGGTTCTAACTGCTGACCTTTTGCTTAGCAGTCAAGTTCTTTAATCACTGCACCACCAAGGGGTCCTTGATTATGATATATATATCTTATTATGATACATTATTATAAGGACTAAATGAAATAATACTTTTGAAAATATTTTGTATATCATAGTATTAGGAGAAAAGGAAAAATACGTACCATTCAAAGGATTAAAAATAGCCATGAAATTACTAGTATGAACTCTTTGTTTTACACACGTGCATGCAAGCACACACATACACGACGTTAAGTAAAAAGGTATTACTACAAAATTATAGAAATGTTTATTAAACTAAAATATAAAAATGTGAAGTTATTGTTTCTCAGCATATCCTCTAAGTCTATACACTTCTGAAGACTGTCTTCATCTCTTTAACCCTTCCCTGAAGACTTCTGTGTCTTTGAAAATGGGAGTTTTGACTTCCTCAAGGGTCACAAACCATGTTTCTTTTCAATGGTCTTGAAGTTTGGGAAGCAAATAGAATTCTGAAGGGACAGTATCAGGTCTGTGAAGTGGCTGGAATAACGTTTTCCAACACAGTTCTCATAGGACAGCCCTTGCTACATTTTAAGAATAAACAGGCGCATTTTCACGATGGAAAAAACTTTCTTGGTGTAACATTTCGGGCCTTTTCTTTTCCAATTTTCTTAAAACTCCTTCATAATAAGCCCCTGTAATTGTCCTGTGTTCCCAAAACAGTTGCTATAACCTTCTGAGCTGACCTCTCTGTCTTGAACTTAACCAGTCCAGCAGATCCCTTCAGAAGTCATTGTTTGGATTGGACCTTTATTCATTAAAAAAAAAAAATTTTTTTTCAAGGTACCCTAATGAGATTAAGATTAGTGTACAAGTATTACAGCCATCCACTGATCACAAAGACACATTTTATTTGTAAAAACCCATGTATGTCATGCATGTATGAACTATAACCCTAGTAGCAATACTTTTTAAGTTATTTTTATGTATGTGGGGCTCCCAGTTGATTGGTTTCTACTCATAGTGACTCAATAGGACATAGTAGTATTGCCCCATAGTGTTTCCAAGGCTATACGTTTTTACAGAAGCAGACTGCCATATCTTTCTCCTGCAGGGCAGCCAGTTGGTTCAAATGCTGACCTTTAGGTTAACAGCCAAGTGCTTAACCACTGTACCACCAGGGCTCCTTATTACTTGCCACTGAGTTGATTCTGAATCATGGCTAACATGTGTGTGCAGAGTAAAATAGTTCCATAGGGCTTTCAAGGTCTTGTAGAAGTAGAACACAGCCATGCCTGGGTTCTCAGGTGCTTCTGGCCAGCAGTTGAGTGCTTAACACATTTGTGCCACCCAGGGATTTCTAATAGACAAAAATATATAAAAGGATGTGTGTGTTTGTGAATATGTACGTTCATGTATTTCCTAGCTCTGTTCACTGAGAGGGCCTGAAAACAATGATCCTTCATTAGCAGTGAGCCTACCTACCCCAGATTTTGGTTTCTAAATGTCATGATCCCAAAACAGGAATCTCAATTCCTGGCCAATTCATGTACAACAGTGCTCAAGGAATATCATTGTCTTACGCTATGTGTAAAAGCCATGAAAAAGTAATGCAAATCCAAAAAAGTTCCCAGACTGGAGAAGCCATGACAATTAAATGCAATGTGTAGTGCTAGATTGGATCCTCTATCGGAAAAACAAATTAGGACAATTTGTGAAATCTGAATAAGTTATATTGATTAGTTGGAGTCCCAATGTGGTGCTGTGGGTTAATGCACCAGGCTGCAAAGCCGTGTGAATTGCAAGGTCTGAAATTCAAGCTCACCAGCTGCTCCTTGGAAACCCTACACAGGGTTGCTATGGTTGGAACTGACTCTATGGCACTTAGCAACAACAATACAGATTGTTGTTGTTGTTAAATGCCATCAAGTCGACTCTGACCCATAGCAACCTTGTATAGATAGAGTTTCTGAGGAGCAGCTGGTGAACTTGAACCACCAACCATTTGCAGTTCAAATGGCTTTGCAATCTGGTGCATTAACCCACATCGCCACGCCAGGACTAAGCAATTATGTATCAGTAAATACTAAATCTATGGGAATTTACTGGTTTTGTAATATAATTCATTAGCACTTGGGGAAGCTGGGGGAAGAGTACACAGAAACTTTTGAAATGTTTTTGCAACTTCATTGTAAATCTGAATTATTTCTAAATAAGTTGAAAACTTAAAGAGCATTTTAAAAAATGTCCATGATACTTACATTGATGATAATCATATTTTGCATATGGGTTGAATATAAATTATATAGTCAGAAATCATTAAAAGGTTAGGTTTATTTTAAAAGGATGTAACATCAAGATTTATTGTCTAGGAAACCTGATAGGGTCACATTTGCTTTTACAACATTCTGCGTTTAATATCTTCTTAAAATGAGCCAGTGTATTCTCCCAATATAGAACCAGTGATTACATGTGATTTTGAAGAACATATGATATTATCGTATTTGAGAATTCAAAATGGATTTGCACACTTATCTGACATGAATTTGTGGTTTGTTAATGACTTTTTTATATGTTCTTAATACAAGCTGATTGTGAAATGGTTTAGAACAAGGAAATGGAAGTGGCATAGTATTTGTGGAGAGTAACTGTAATTCCCTCAAATAAAGACTAATTTGAAAGAGATTGATAGGAATAAACAAAAAAAGAGAGCCTTTCCTTAATTTACTGAAGACAATTTCATTTTGAGTAGGAAGGGATAGGAGGAAATATCTCATAAGATGACAGTAAAATGAAATATAAATATTTGAAATTGAATTTCATTTGGAAGACATTGGCAGTTAATAATTTGGTTTCCCTGATTAGAGTCCTCAAGAGTAATGACTAATGTTGTATCAATCTGACTTGCACTTATTAAGCTTAATTCACTGCCACCAAGCCATTTCTGACTTACAACAGCAACTCTCTAAGCCGTTCCTCGGAAACCCTATCTATATAGGAATGCTGTGAGTGGGAACAGACTGAACGGCCCTTAACAACACAAGGCAGGTTACAACTGCTCCATAGGATTTCTGAAGCTGATATAGCTTTATGGAAATAGACTGCCTCCTCTTTTTCCTGCAGAGTGGTTGGTGGGTTTGACTTATGACTTTTCAGTTAGCAGCCCAATGCTTAACCCACCAGAGTTCTTTACACATATTGGTAGTGGTGGCATGCCATAGAGTTGGTTATGACTCTTAGCATTCCTTCCCTATGTAGGGTTTCCGAGGCTGTAAATCTTTACAGGAGTAGAAAGCCTCATCTTTCTCCTGCAGAACAGCTGGTAGTTTCAAACTGCTGACCTTGAGGTTAGCAGCCTGACTCGCAACCAGTACACTACACATATTAGGTGCCCAGTAACAGTTTTGCTGACCTTATTATTTTTTTCTATTTACAAAAGCACTGTATAAATGTCAGTATAATTTAAAGAAAAGTCCTCTACTGACATATAGCAACCTCTTCCAATTTCAGATATCACTCTACCCTCTGTGTCTTTATACGGTCTGGTCATTGTATATATATATATATATACAATGCTCCTTGTATATATATATGTGTGTGTGTGTGTTGCTGTTATGTGCCATGGAGTCGGTTCTAACTCACAGAGACCCTGTACAGAGTTTCCAAGGCTGTAAATCTTTACAGGAGCAGAAAGCCTCATCTTTCTCCCACGGAACAGCTGGTAGTTTTGAACTGCTGACCCTGACGTTAGCAGCTCGATTCGTAACCACTACGCTACCAAATACCGAAGTGGTGTATGGAAATATGGCAGGAGATGGT
>NW_006408706.1:2722432-2742504 GCF_000296735.1 Chrysochloris asiatica
ACACACACACACACACACACACACACAAACAATCCCTCTTTAACAGTAGTGTGGAACTATAGAAGTGCCTGTAAGAAGTTCTGGTAGCATAGTGGTTACTAGTCAGGCTGTAACCTCAAGGTCATTCAGTTCAAAACTACCAACCAGACACGGCAAAAAGATGAAGCTCTCTGCTCTCATAAAGATTTACAGCCTTTGAAACCCTATACAGGGTTGTTTGAGTCAGAGACAACTCCACGGCACACACACACACCACCACTACCACCATCACCACCATAGACATGCCTGTGTAAAGTGATCATAATGAGCAAAAAGAAATATAACAATGGCTCTTTGACCTTTCTCAAGTTTTTCAAACCATATCAAACTATCCATACTGTTGGTTATAAACGTTAAGGGATATGAAAAAATGAAAAAAATGGGTAAAGCTGATAATTATCTGTTTTTGTTAAGTGCCACTGAGTCAGCTACTACTCATAGTGACCATGTATAATGTTTCTGAGGAGCAGTTGATGGGTTTGAACCATTAAACAAGTGGCTAGCAGTTCCGTGCTTATCCTACAGTGCCACACCAAGACTGTTGTTATTGCTGCTAAGAGCCACTGAGTTGGTTCCAAATCATGGGGCCCCTGTACGGGGTTTCCAAGGAGCAACTGGTAGGTTTGAATCGTTGACCTTGAGGTTAGTAGTCCAGTACCATATCAGGACTCCATTTATCACGTTGTGCTAAGTGCAAACACGTTATTTCTGTTAGTGACCCTGTATAGGGTTTCTTACAAGCAGCTGGTGAGTTTGAACTGACAACCTTGTTGTTCAAACCAACCTTGAAGTCCAGTACTTATCTTACAGCACCACACCAGTACTCCGTTTAACACATTATTGTTGTTAAGTGCCATCGAGCCAGTTCTGACTCATAGCAACCATGTATAGGGTTTCCCAGGAACAGCTGGTAGGTTTGAACCACCAACTTTGTGGTTAGCATTCCAGTTTGGATCTTGCAGCAGCACACCAAGACTCCTAATATATTAGGAATATTGTAATTAAAGTGTTTTCTTTCTTTGTTAAAAAAAAAAAAAAAAAGGCTTATCAATGCTGTTTGAAATACTTGGTGCCTTCATCTTATCATATAATTTGTTACAGTGCCAGTATCTTCTGTGTGCCTTGACAATTTCCATGCTCCTATATAAGTTTTGATAAAATTCCACCATTTTATCCTTTGTACTTGGAATGCCATGAAATATCCCAGAGTTTCTATAATGGGAAATTTTTTGGTGATGTCAGTTCCTTTAGAGCATCTTCATCCTTTACATCACAACCACTTGCATTTCAGCAAGTTCACCTTCACTAAGTTTTTCTGACTACAACTCTAAAAGTCTGTGAACAGTTGTAGAGCACTTTGCCATGGTCAGACATTTCTTTCATATTTCTATTTATATTTGAATAGAAAGTTAATTCCAAAATTATCACTTTATGTTTGCTTGGGTAGGGGTAGGTCTAAAATCTGGTTTCTAAACATTCTTGAATATTAACACTCATTCTTAAGTACTTGGAGGTCTCAAAAAGTTCATGTAAAAATTCCATTTTCTTTCTATTTCATTTTTTCCAATGAAGTTTTAGGAGTCCTTCATATTTTTGACATTGCATTTTCAATGCATGCATGTTTATTCCGCTCTAAATTATCTATATACATCATTGTATCAATATAGATGCAATAGAAAAACACAAAAAATAGAAATTGAAAAGGATATTATAAAGTTATGTTAAATATTTTAAATTTCACTATATTTATTAATGGTAAAAATCTCTTTGTTCACTCTCAAAATATCATGTATGTGATATATGTTTTAATATTTTTGGAATCTTGCTTTAAGATTCTTGGATTAACCTAATTGAAGGATAGATTCAAAGTTTAATGTATTTTAATACTTAGCTTTAATAACTTTTCACTGAGAGTATGCATTATATAGAAATGTAAATAAAAATGAAAGAAGTGTGTAGTTACTTGTGCTTAGTAAGTCAGAGGAGTCCCTGGGTGGTACAAATGCTTAAACTCTGGAATACTATCTGAGATTATAGTTGTTCAAACATTTGAACCACCCTTTTTTTTTGTTGAAATTAGCCTAGTGAATTTTTATTTTCCATAATATTTTCTGTTGTTATTGCAGATGAGTTTGAAATTGTAACATACTGGCATACTGAGGAGAGAGGGGAGCTTCAAAATGTTCATGGGAAAATCTCATTACCTTTTCATTCCATTTTCCCATGAACTTTTTGAATTCTACTTGTGTTCCCCCCACTGTTAAGCTGAATACTGGACAAAAGGGTGAGTTCTGCTCCAGAACCAATGGGTGGTCAAGGGTCATAATCGCAGGTTCCTCCAGTCTCTCTCTGACCAGCAAGCTCCACCTTTTTAATAATTTTGAACTTTGTTCTACACTATCCCTACTCTATCTGGGACCTTCTAATATGATTCCTTTCAGAGCAGTTGATAGTGGTAGCAAGACACGATCTAGTTCTTTTGGTCTCAGAGTCATGGTAACTGATGTTCACCTGCTCCACTGGTCCATTGACTAGTTGATTCCAAGCATCTTCAAATATTTATCAGTCCTCTGCACATGAGGAGACCAACAGTTGTAGCTTAGGTGGCTGCTCATGAACTTTTAGGATCCCTGTTACTATTCACCAAAGTAGGATGTAGAACATTGTCTTTGTGAACTATGTTATGCTAATTTACTGCATGGTCCACTGAGATGATGGTCCTGAACCCCCAGGCCCAGCAACTCATTGCCTGAAGATTTTTTATAATATCTAAGGTTTTATCATTTTGCACCCTGCATTCTCCGCCACATTCATAAGTGTGTTTGCAGTGAAGGGAAATACGCAGGCACAGATCTCCTCTTTCAAATCCTTACATATTTGTGGAAATACTCCCTTATTCCCTCCTATTCCATTCAATTTGTGTATCTGTCAGTGTATCTGCCTGCAGAACACTGCTGTTCCAGGGTTGCATATATAACAGTATTTACCTCTATCCCTGTTAACCCTTGCAAACCTCTCTGTAGCTTCATCTGTCTTTGTCATTCTTCAGCTAACCTCCCTTTTCTTGTATATTGTCATTCCTGTCATCCTAGTTAACATGTGGTTAGCAGTTCTAGGCAGTAAATTACTCTCTCTTCCCTCCCACCCCTAGTAACAATCATAGAATATTACTTTTAGCATGAAACCTTTTCTTGAGTTTTTATAATGGTGGTCTCATACAATATTTGTCCTTTTGTGATTGACTCATTTCACTCAGCATGATGTCCTCCAGGTTCATCCATGCTGTGAGGTGTTTTACAGAATCACTGTTAGTCTTCAACTTTGCATAGTATTCCATTCGGTTTATGTATGCATTCTTTCATTGTTGGACATTTAGGTGGTTTCATTCTTTTGCAATTGTTAATATTGCTGTGGTGAACATGAGTGTGCACTTATTTACTAATGTCATAGCTCTTATTTCTTGTTTTCCACCTTTTTTTTTTTTTTAGCATAGACTTACAGATCTGTAGAATATTCTGCCTCTGTTTCAGTGATAATAATGTAAGATTGAGTGCTCCCTTTTCAACCTGAACTTTGGCCATGAGAATTAGCTTTCTCTTTAATTTATCATATTCAGTTCTCTAATAATTTTCCTTGGCAGGCAGCAGCTCCCCATATATAAATAATTCCCTTATAACTAATGAATCACTCTCCTAGCTCCTCCCAAAAGTACATTTCATTTCTCATTTTATTTAACTTCCTTATGAAAACTAAGTGCAGCCAGAATGCTCCTTGGAAGCCAGGACAGCCAAACTTCGTCTCTCATTCTTCAGACATATTGTCATAAGGCACTTGTCCCTGGAGAAGAATATCATGTTTGGCAAAGTAGAGGGTCAGAGAAAAATAGGAAGACCCCTGATAATATGGACTGGCACAGTAACAGCAGCAATGGGTTCAGGCATAGCAATGATCGTGAGGTTGTCATGGGAGAGGCATTGTTTCATTCTGTTGCACATAGGGTTGCTATGAGTCCATTTGGACTTGATGTTACCTAACAACAACATAAAATCCAAATCACATCTTAGTCATCTGTGACTCCTGGCAACCCCGTGTGTTGCAGAGTAGAATTGATGTACAAGGTTTTCTTGGCTGTACTCTTTATGGAAGCACATCATCAGTACCTTCTTCCATAGTGCCACTGGGCAGATTTGAACTGCCAACCTTTAAGCTAGTTGTTGTTGTGCAGTGCTGTCGAGTCAGTTTCGACCCATTGTGACCCTGTATAAGGTTTCCGAGGAGCAGCTGGTGAGTTTGAACCACCAATCTTGTAGTTCAAATGGCTTTGCAGTCTGCCTCATTAACCCACAATGCCACACCAGGACATGGAGCACAAACTGTTTGAACTATCCAGTACCTCTGCCTACCTATAGCAGGGGCCCTGGTGGCACATGATTAAGAGCTCAGTTGATAACCAAGAGGTAAGCAGTTTGAACATATCAGCCACTCTGTGGGAGAAAAGACTTGGATCTGTGCTCCTATAAGGATTACAGGCAATGAAAACTTACATGGTTACTATGAGCCAGAATGGATTCCACGGCAGATAGCATGGCCTAACAGTTAAAATTTTCCTTATGTTTTCTTTGCCTTTAATATTTCATTTGCCATTCTCAGTCTGTTTTGGTGAAATATTTATATATGTAATGTTTGTTCACTTTTGAAACAAAATGATCATAGTCAAATATATAATGATATTGCAAATTTAGCATATAAACAGCCTTCCATTGAACACGAGTAATTGGAGAGTCCTGGTAGAAACTATGTTATGTTTCCTACTTGCTGTTAATGTTATATATATTTAACCAATTCTCTGGGATGATCACAAGTGAATGTGCTCACTCTGGAGACTCACTTTACATACTTTCTCTAAGCCTTCATGATTTGAAGTTTTAATGTGCAAGATGAGAACAGCATCTTGCCTGAACAACCTATAATTGTGATGTCATGGGAGTTGAACCTGCAAAGGAACTTCTGGGTTTCTTTCTAAATCACATCACAATTGCCTAAGACACAGTAGATACCTTATCAATTCTAAAGATCCAATTATTATTTTTTGTGTTCTAAATTAAAATTTGCCCTAGGTTAGTCTTTGGAAGTAAACCTAGTGTAGAAAGAGCAGTTTACTTAGGTAACATGTAGCTCATACTAACTAAAGAAGTTGTTACAGAAAGAACAGAACCAGAGCTTTGTAATATTTTGTGATCAGCTATTCTCAATTTTATATATGAGTGAAGAAATTGAAGAAATGAAAAAGGATAGGAGAATACATTTTCTGATGAATTAATATTTCATTATCTTCCTTTGTTCCAAACTTTTCAGATGTTAATGAGCTCTGTTCACATTTTAAAACCACATTAATGTCTTAAAACTATAAGCTTCACATGAACAGTTTAATAAGGTGTTAACCCTACTGTTTTTAATACACATTTCCCAGTATCTGTAGGACTTGAGTCTTTGCTTTGGGGTTCGTGAAGCCTATCATATATTAGCCTGCCAGGCCCTCCCGTAACTACTGTTTGTACTGTTTGCCTTTCTCTGTAACCATGATTCTTATTCATACCTCAGTGCCTATTCCATGGTGGGTTTAGCTACTCTTAGACCTGGAGGAACTCAGTAACTTTCCTCAATCACTTCCCACTCTACTTTGATGCATGTGCCTCAAACTCCTGTAATGAGACATTTACACACACCAGCGTTGCTAACATAGGCGTGATTACAGAAATCTAGCTTTTGTTCATTGTGAGACTTATCAGTGTTCCAGTGATTTTTAAAAAAAAAAAACTTTTGAAGAATCTCCTGATATCTGTAGTTCTCTCTTTTTGGAGAGCTGCTAAAAAGTGTGTGTATTACATCATTAGAATTCAAAAGTAAAACAAGGGATAGATGTATGCAGTTCATTTAACATTTAAGGATGAGGTAAGTGATTGTAGTGTTACAGGGTATTTTATAGACTCTTCAGTGAAAATAAACCTTTAGAACAGAACACCAAAGGCACACTTCTGCTGCAACAAGCAGTAGATTGTAATGCATGTGAAACCCCTTCCCAGGCTTGTACAGTAAAGCACAGTGTATTTAAATGGGATCTTTGTGATTCCACATGCCCTAAAGAAACCATTTTTCTCTGTGTGAAACCACATGCATTCTCATGAAAGATTCAGAGATAAAAATCCATTTGGGCATAATATAAGAGTGTAATGTATAGACAAAAGGCTTAACAGCTCAAAGCCCAACCCCCTTCCCTTTCCTCTTTGAGTCCAATGATCATTTAGTGCCATGGAATGGATAGGTCAAGATTGTGGCCAAACAGAATAATAAAACTGGCCAGGAAAATGACTCTGCCATATAAAAAAATAAATAGAATACTATTCTGAGATGTCACTAATATCAGATAATAGACTTTGATACAACTTGATTAAAGGTGTATTTTATTTGTAAATTAGCTAATTTTGGAATAAGTTATTTCAGAAAAATGCAACCTTGGAATTCTGGTCTTCCAGTTTTTTCTAAGAGTCTCTAATATACTGAGGTTATTGTTTTTCACTTTTGCTATAGTATATACTTTAAAGGCACTTCAGGAGATAGATTGTTTTAATGAAGTGGTGCTGTAAGTTAATGTGCTGGGATGCAAGATAGATTTGAACCACAAAGTTGCCAGTTCAAGCTCACCAGCCCCTCCTTGGAAATGCTATATAGGGTCACTATGAGTCAGAACTGACTCAAGTGCACCTAACAACAACAACAACAGCAACAACATGCATGAAATGAATCCTTTATATAAGTGTAAGAAATTGAAAACAGATTTTGGAAGTTAAAAAAATACTGAAACCAAGTACAGGACCATTCCACAGAATTATTTTGCATGTTGGGGAGGTAGCCTGAGCATAATGGGGAGAGAAGTGAGAGCATGTGGATCTGTGAGTGGGGGAGGAAGGTGATCAAGCTGCAGACATGGGGTCCAGAGGGTATGCCAGGCATTGCCAGGCCTCATTCACATTGTAGGAAGCAGTCAGGCAGGGGAATGAGGAATAGAGCCATGAGGAATTCAGGCAGCGCTCGTACTTGGGAATCATGTCTGTTCTTTTTGTGTGTGTAGAAATGATTTCTTAATAGACAAGGCCTACAGTTTTGTATGCTGGCCTCGAACATGAAGGCCCCAGAAATGATGCAGCCCTCTGGGGACCCGAATCTTCTTTCAGCCGCTCCAGGTATTCACAGAGCGTGTTGTCAAGACCACTGACCAGGACCTGATTGTATCTGCAATCCTTCAAGTCTTTCTGTCTGTCTGTTCCGGAACCAGTCAGGAATCTTTACTAGTGTGGATTCTGCATAATGGTGATGACATGTTCCACCTCATCCTCGGTGAGCTCTCCTGCTCCCTTGGTGAGGTTGATGTCTGCATTTCTCAACACCGTGTGAGCATATCTTCGCCCCATATCTTTAATGGCAGTGATGGCAAAGGCTATTTACCACCACCCATCAATGTTAGAGTTAAGAACTCGCAGAATGTGCTGGAATTTCTTGAGGCTCACTAGAGACATGGCGGCAACAGCGTGGAGGTCTCCAGTGGAAGAGTTCACATTGATTCTTGGTTAGCATGGCCCCCCACTCATATTGATTATGGAACAAAGTGTTGATATTGGGGGAAAATAATTAAGTAAATATACTTTGGGAGATAGATGCATTCAAAGGGCCTCAACCTGTTTCATGACAGCCCCTCAGATTGAACGAGGAGTGAGAGTTTAGGTCATACAGACCAAATTTAGAAGTAAGGATTAATCTTCTTTTGGTAAAAACATGAAGAAGAAAAGAAAGTTATACTTTGGGGACACCTTGATTATTGGTTGTCCTTAGACATGGATGAAAGTATGAGGACTTGTTTCTAAATTGTGGTGAGAAAGACTATGGAAGCAGGAAAAACTGATTTTTCTGAAGGTGATTTCACTGTGAGCCACCACTGAATTGGAGCCTAAGGAAGTCTGACTCATTAATTCTGAAAGGAGGGTTTCGTGGGGCCCCAAGGTGAGCTGTAATAAGGGACTCGGGCATAGGGAACTGAAGCAGAGGGAAATAAGAACAATTAGGCTTCATACTAGGCTTATTACATGCAATTATTAAATCATCTAATTCTCACAATGAGTGGATATTTTAAACTTAATTTTTCAGGTGAATAAAAAACCAAAAACCAGAAGCTCAGAAAAATTCATATTCATTTGCCTAAAAATTTACATCAAAAAATACTTCAAGTGATAGATTTCAGTTGTCTGGTTCCAAAATCCATGCCTTTTCTCTAAACCATGAAGGTCTGTACCAAGACACTGTGAATTATTTTGTCAGTATACTTAAACAGTAAGACTAATAAACACACTTTGAGGTCATCTTATTCGAAGAAGGAAAGACGAGAAAACATGGTTAACATTTCCTGAATGGTCCTCTGTGCCAGATTCTGTGCTAGTTAAGATGTAAAGTAACTTGTTTAATGTTTTCATGCATCTTAGGCAGTAGAAGCAATGATCACCTCCTTTTGTCCTTTGTCTTGGGAAAAATGAGGGTTTAGAAAGAAAGAGACAAGAATCTGAAAAACCTTCATCTGTGTTTCTCTAACTTGCCTTAGAATAATGACCGTGTTGTTCAATATGAAGTCACTCAGATACATAAACATATTTCTAACAATTCAAGGAAACAAGCAAACCGGCTGAGGTAGTGGGGTAGTCTCTTAAGAGATGAGTACTGTTTATTCTACAACAAGATCATAGAAGACATAATAAGATCATGGCTATAAGTGTCAAGTGCTCAATCCTTTCTTGTTACTGGCTTCTCTGATCATCAAAATCACGTCAAAACAGAAGTTCAAGTCCTGGATGCCACTCCTAACAGTGAGGCAGTTTCCACAGACCCAGTGTGTATACCAGTTGCTGTGGAGTTGATTCTGACTTGGAGACCAGGTGTGTTGTAAAGTATAACTGTGCTTCATAAAGTTTTAAAGTCAGTGACCTCTCAAAGGTAAACGGCTAGGACTTTCTTCAGAGATGCCTCTGGGTTTGAACCATCAATCTCTCAGTTAGTAGTCAAGTACTTAACTGTTTGTGCCACAAAGGAATTCCCCTGAATGTCTAGTAGTTGGTTAATTCTGGAGAAAGTTTGTCAAACAGTAGACAGCAGTAATTCTAAAATTTCCTAAAAATTTTTATTTATTTATATTATTACTACAACTAAGGAGTCCTGATGTGATGCTGTAGAATAAGCACTGGACTGCTAAACACAAGGTTGGTGGTTCAAACCCACCAGTCACTATTTGGAAACCATATGCAGGGTTACTATGAGTCAAAACAGACTTTACAGCATGTAACAACCATGACATTACAACTACAGAGAGAACCCTAGGACATAAATACAAAGTGAACTAAAAGGGAGAGACTATGGAGGTAACCGTCAGCCACAAATAAAAAGAGGGAGGGTAATAATAAAGGTCTCTGGATGCTACTCTGCTCTGCTGAACAATGAGGTCAGGAATCTGTACTGTATGCCTTAGGAATCTTCCCATAACTTGATGGAGTATAATAATAAACTGACCTATATCAGTTTCCAAAACAAGAAGGAAGTACCTTATAAGAGATGGCTTTTGACATTTGCTCTCCAGATCAGTTAGAATTGGATGTCATTAAAACAGAAAGAACAGCTCAGTAAAATTGATATTTTATAATGACGGTGGTTAAGGGAAATTGTATTCACTCTTACTGATGATTCTTTTTTTAGAAGAATTTAGGATAAAATTCAATGGTAATGAATTATTAATACTTCTTAATCTACTAACTAGAGCATGATCTATGGACATTTAGTAAAATTTGCTAATAAAGATTGATTAAAACTGCCACATAGTGTGGTACTGTAGAATCAGCAATGGACTACGAACCACAAGGGAGCTGGCTGTTCAAACCCAACGCCTGTTCCTCGAAAATCCTATGCAGGATCACTATGAATCAGAACCAACTTGACAGCACTTAACAACAACAACAACACCGTCTAATAAGAAAACATAAAACACAAATTCACTGCCATTACGTCAACTCCAACTCATAGTCACCTTCTAGAGCAGAGTAGAACTGCTTCATAGGCTATCTAAGGCTGTAAATGTTTATAGAACCAGACAGCCTTACTCTCTCTCACAGAGAAGCTGGTGAGTTCGAACTGCTGAGCTTTTGATTAGCAGCCAAGAACTTAGCTCACGGTAGCACTAGGGTGCCACAGATAGTCTAATGATCAAATTATATATATATAAATATGTTATCAACATATAAAACCAGAAAGAACTCTTACAGCTATAGAGATTATAAATTGGTAATTAAATATAGTAATTTCAATGTGCTCTATTCTTGCTCAGTGTTCTATTGTTTTGCTCACTTTAGGAGTCTGTCAGTTCTTGTGTCATTTTTTTTAAGGAAATGACAAGTCTTTAAATATGCATACCAAACCCCAAAACCCTTGCCATCAAGTTGATTCTAACTCACATTGACCCTGTAGGATGGAATAGAACAACCTCATAGGGTTTCCAAGGCTATGAATCTAAATGGAAGCAGACAGTTTAGTCTTTTTTTCCCAGAGAGGCTAGTGGGTTCAAACTGCCGACCTTTCTGTTAGCAGTTGAGCTCACTTACTTAGGATGCTGCAATTATTGTGTATCTGAATTATTGATGTCTAATTTTGAGGCCTAGTATAGAACTAGACCACAAGATTGGTTTGAACTGCAAAGTCAGCAGTTCAAACTCACCAGCTACTCCTCAGAAACCCTATACAGGGTCGCTGTGAGTTGGAACTGACTTGATGGTTCTTAACAACAATAACAACAATTTTGACCCGGGTCCCTAATTTTGATTCAGGTCCCCTACTGACCTAAAGGATTCTGGTGTATCACTATAGGATAAGCACTGAACTGCTAACCAGAAGGTTGGTGGTCCAAATCCACCATCCAATCTTCAGAAACCCTATACAGGATCAGTTGGCATCAACTCTACAGTACTGAACAAAATCAAAAACACCACCAACCTAAAGGTTAGTAGTTAGAATGCACCCAGCTGCACTGAGGAAGGAAGGACTGGTGATCTGTTTCCCTAAAGATTATAACCTTGAAAACTGTATGGAGCAGTTCTCATGGGGTCCCTGTGAGTGAGTGTCTTGACTCCCAGTTGTCAGAATTGACTCAATGGCAAGTTTAGTTTGGAATAATAGCAAAGACTGGAGAGATCCATCTAAAGATTTAAATTAGGTCTTTATCATGTACCAAAATAGAAAAATGCACATCTTATTAGTGTTGTTGTTGTTGTTGTTAGGTGACATTGAGTCAGTTCCATAGTGACCCTATGTACAACAGAACAAAACGCCACCTAGTCCCACACCATCCTCACACTTGCTGCTATACTTGGGCCCATTGATGGTGCTACTGTGCTAATCCATTTCATTGGGGTTCTCCCTCTTTTTGCTGTTCCTGCACTTTACCAAGCATGATGTCCTTCTTCAGAGACTGATTCCTCCTGATAATATATCTAAAGTATGGGAGGCGAAGTCTGGCCACCTTGGCTTCTAAGGAACATTATGGTTGTACTTATTCTAACACAGATTTGTTTGTTCTTCTGGCAGTCCATGATACCTTTAATATTCTTCTCTAACACTGTAACTCAAATGCATCAATTATTTTGCAGTTTTTTTTTTTTTTTTTATGCATTGTGCAACTCACTTTAGTCCTCAAGCTAGCATCTTTGTTTTTGAACAACCATCTTATCAGTAAGCACTTGTTGTTTTTATTAAGTGCCATCAAGTCGGTTTCAACCCATAGCAACCCTGTATACGGTTTCTGAGGAGCAGCTGGTGAACTTGAACTGCTGGCCTTGAAGTTCAAACGACTTTGCAGTTCAAACGGCTTTGTGGCACAGCACCACACCAGGGCTCCAAGCTGGTAAATGTGGGAGGTATTTGTACAACTGTGATTTGAGCAACATTATTGGTGGTGGTTGTTTATAAAAGGTCCACATTTGCATTGAAAGCACGACATATTAGAAGTAAAAAGATACATTAAAAAAAAGAAAGGGAAATATAGTACAGAGGAGAAGGAAGAAAGAATCCTGGAGTAGAGGTAATGTCAGTGAAGGTGGTAGCAATACTGAGATGATGGCCATGAAGAGAGTTAGACGTGATGATAAGAGTGGCAGTCTATCAGTGGGGAAAGGGAACCAATAATGAACGAGTACAGACAAGCTCAACAGGTGAAAAGAATGGAAGGGAAGGAGGTTGCCACTATACCTAACACCTTAGATTCTTCCTGGCCAAACCACAGAGTGTTATGTATATGGATTTCTGCAGACATTTGTTGTAAGTGAGATCTGTTTGTGCCTCCAGAGAACAATCACTGTATGTTTTAGTTATGACCGTAGTGGTGTGTGATCTTATCCTTATTTAATAAACCATCTTCTGGTTTGAAGCTTTTTGTCCTTCAAATAATTATCATAGTTTCAGTGCCTAGGTAACTCATGACTGAATAAGACATCTGAAAGTGTAATTATAAAATAACTGACCGAGTAGTCATGTAAACAACACAAAGGAACGTTGAATAGGAATAGAACAAATTACTGCAGATTGCCATTCTCAGATACTTACAGAAGCATCTCTGTGTGATAAAATAATATCATACATTTTCCTCTTTTTATTTAAATGATATGTTGTTTGGGCTTGGCATGTAATGCTGAATAAATATTTATGGGATGAATTAAATAAATATTTGTATAAACCAATCATTTTTGAAATGTACTTAGGAAGATTTTTTTTATTGTTCATTTATTCAGTAATCAATTATGATTGCCTACTTTGCTATAAAGTACTGTTGTTAAGTGCCGTCGAGTTGGTTCTGACTCATAACAACCCTGTGTAGGGTTTCCGAAGAGCAGCTGATGAGTTTGAACTGCTGACCTAGTGGTTTTCAGTCTAGTGCTGAAGTTACAGCAGGAATAGTCAAATAAATCATGTCTGTCTACTCTGAATTCATATTCTAGTAAATGACAGAAGCCCATGGAAAAAAGATTACTATGCAGGGTAACAATCACAAACATAACTCTAGGTTCTCAATAATGATGCTGGCCAGGCAGAACTTCCAAGAGAAATCTTGTAAATATATGAAGAAGGAAAGAAGTACTCCACATTGATTAGCTTGTTACTAAAAGTCCAGAAATTGAATTTATTGGTATTCAGAGAAACTGCCAGTAGTTTAATTTCGTTGGGGAAGAACCTCAATGAGTTTGAGCTTTGGAAAGGTTCCTTTGTCTATAGTTTGGACAAATATATTGAAATAGAACAATGCTATTTGGAAGGTGGTCACAATAATCCCATCTGGAAATGATGAATGTCTGATAAACAGATGGGGGTGGGGTGGGGGGAAGTACCTTCCAGAACCGGTTGTACAGGAAAGAAAATGACAAAAACTTCAAGTTTCCAATTTGGGCATCAGGATATATAGGATTATGAATTACTGAACTGTGGGAGGCAGGACCAGGAGCAGCTTTGAGGAGGACATTAACTTAGCTTCTTTATTGCTTTCTTTATTTTTTAATGTTTTATTGTGAATTATGTGATAGTTTACATGGGAGAACATTAGCTTTACAGTCATCCTATCCTATATCATTTCTTTGCCATGGTTACAGTCCCCTCTATGAATCATCACCCAACCAAAGGGTATACCCTACAAGCCTGCCCCCAGTGGTCAACACACAACCCCTCTCCCTCCCAGAGTCTAAAGTCCCCAGCAGCTCCATCTCTGGCGTCACTAATTATCTCTGCCTCCACTAATTCTTTGGGTAGTGTCCTATTCTCCACTTTTCTCCCTTGATGGTCCCAGAGACCTCCGCTCCTAGACTGCAAAGTCAACCACTCCCCTCCTTTTGCTGCAAAATGTCTACCTTTACATTGCCAACCTTCACAATCAGTCCTGATAACAATTATTCACTATTGTATCACAAGAGACCTATCCTCATCTCCTTTCATCAACCCCGCCCAGACAGATTGGATACTACTCAGTGGAGATTCTACCTTCCTCCATACCCTCTGGATCTAGGTTCCCTCTTGAAAGCTTCTAAGCCAGTCACTTCTCGCCTCTGTAGCCCCCCCACTTTGGGTAGCCAATATCCAAGTTGCCCGTTCCTGTCTACTCTGTGTATGGAGGGGGTGGGAATGATCCTTGCTGTAAAGATTTGTTCCCTCTTTTGAACTTAGCTTCTTTATTGACCCAGGAAATTCCTAAGCATGTTTAAAACTAGCACTAAAGAATGAGTAGAAAAGAATATATTCATTAAAAAATTCTTTATGATTTATTTTAAAATAAAAATCCTAACTTTTAAAGATAGTTCTGCTTATTTTTATTATCATCCTTCCTTGTTACTCCCTTCCTCCCTCCTGACATCTTTCTTTCTTTCCTTTCTTCCTTTTTTCTATCTTCCTGCAGAGAAGGTAAGTTGTAAGCAGATCTCACATCATAATTACAAACTTCCAACTCTAACTACTTGATACTTACAAATATTAGCATAAGAAACTGTTTAATACAGCTCTTTACTATTGGGAATATTACAAAATTAAAATGGCTTCTGACAAGGCTCTTTACAGTACTCATTGCAAAATTTTCTATGGCTAAGAGCATAATAATCCTGGTGTGGTGCTGTAGGATAAAGCACTGGACTGTAAGGGCTGTTTGAACCACAAGGTTGGAAGTTCAAACTCACCAGCTGCTTCTTAAAAAGCCTATATAGGGTCACTATGAGTTGGTTCCTACTCATAGGGACCCTGTATAGGGTTTATGAGGAGCAGCTGGTGAGCTTGAACCTCCGACCTTGCAGTTCAAATGGCTTTGCCAGTCTGGCGCATTAACCCACAGGGTCACACCAGGACTCCGAGCTAGTGTGATATAAATTAAAGGAGTCCTGCTGTGGTGCTGTAGGATAAGCACTTGGCCACAAGGATTGGCTTGAACCACAAGTTTGGCAGTTCAAACTCACCAGCTGCTCCTCAGAAACTCTATACAGGGTTGCTATGGGTTGGAACCAAGTCGACAGCACTTAACAACAACAACAACAAAAAGCATAGTAACACTCCAGATAGAAGACCACATTGCTATAATTTTAGAAAAATTGACTTAAAGATGCTGATTCTATAAAATTTTTATTATATTCACAGAATTCTTGATTGCCTATAAAATAATTCTATCTACAAAATTAACGCAGAATATAATTGGAGAGTTAAAAAATCTCTCATTTACTAGGGAGAACAATTATTTATAGTCAGAATATTTATTCCAGCATTAATAAGATATCAAGGATTATGAAAAATTGTTTATTCTTTGAGTTGCATAGGATCAGTTCCTCTAGTGAGATCCTTTGCCTCATATACATGTAAACTGGACAATGAATAAAGAATGACTGGAGAAAAGATACATTTTAATTATGATGCTGATGAAAAATATTGAATATATCCTGGACTGCCAGAAAAATGTACATATCTGTGTTTGAAGAAACACAGCCAGAATGCTTTTTAGAAGTGAGGGGTATGAGACTTTGTATCATGTTCTTTGGACATGTTATCAGGAGGGACCTGTCCCTGGAGTAGGACACTATGCCTGGCAAAGTTGAGGGTCCTTGCAAAAGAGGAAGACCCCCAAGGAAGATATATTGAACCAGTAGCTGCAACAATGGACTCAAGTATAACAAAGATGGTGTGGGACCAGGCGCTGTTTCTTTCTGTTGTACATAGGTCACTGAGTGGGAACCAGCTCCATGACACCTAACAGCAACAACAGAGAGATTCCGAAGTAGAATGAAATATTTTATCAGTTGGAATACTTTAAGATCCAAATTTCAGAGCATTTGAAATAAATGAGATCTAATCTATTATTGTATAATTAAAGACAACTTTTCTTGATTAAATGCTAATTCAACTCAGTCTAAAAAAAATAAGTGATAGCATTCATAGTCTATATTCATTCCCAGAAATAAGAACAGTACAACTGTATGAAACTATTTGATTCAGTGCTTTTATTTTTCACAGCACAAGGAAATCATCTGACATCCTCATACTATGTCAAGTTCAATGGATAATTTTAAAATAGTCATATCTGCTAGAGTTTGAAGTAGCATTTTAATTTGAACTTGAATTTGTCCTTAATTGATTCATGCATTACTGCAAGCCTGGCAGTGTATTTTAACTGTTAGTTCTTCACATTTCATTTCACATGTTGTGTGTGTGTTTTGGGAAAATTGTTATTTTAAAATATTTTCATATATGATTATATAGACCTGAACTCTGTTTTATAATTAAAGAAATTCAGTAGTGGCAAATGTATCAAAATGTTTAACTTCCCCCCAAATGTTGTTACCAAAAAATTTCATGAAAAGTCACTATTTCTCAGAACATCTAAGATAAATAGACAAACTAGGATAGACAAACCTCTAAAATAAATAGACAAACAGCTTAATGCCTGTGCGCCACCAAAAGAACGTATTGGCCATATAATAAGTGAGAATTGAGTAGTATAGAAGAGATAAATAGCTTTTAATTTGCTAATTTTAGTCATGGATAATTTATTTGAGTATAGTGGTGGTGGTGGTTATGTGCTGGGGAGTCAGCTCCAACTATAGAAACCCTGCATCGGGCTTCCAAGGTTGTAATTCTTTATGGGAGCAGAAAGCCTCATCTTTCTCCCATGGAAAAATTGGTATTTTTGAACTGCTGACCTTAAGGTTAGCACCCTGATTCATAACATCTATGTTTGTTGTTGTGGTTAGGTTCCATTGAATCAGTACCAACCCATAGAGACATTATGCACAGCAGAACGAAACACTGCCCGATCCTGGGCTAACCTCACTACTGTTGCCATGCTTGAGTCCATCGATGCTGCCATTTGGCCAGTCCATCTTGTTGGGGGTCTTCCTCTTTTTCTCTGACCTTCCATCTTACCAAAGATGATATCCTTCTCCAATGACTGGTCCCTCCTGACAATATGTCCAAAGAGACGAAATTTGGCCATCTTGGCCTCCAGGAAACACATAGTACTTGAGTATCAAGATAACATAAATGGTAGTGTTATACTAATGAGAAATTATGACCAACTTCCAAAGTAATTAATACTGTACTATGGTGTGGCACTGTAGGATAAGCAATAAACTGCAAGATTGGAAGTTCAAACTCACCAGCTGCTACTCTGAAACCCTAAACAGCATCACCATGTGTCAGAACCAGCTCATATCACTTAACAACATGAAGCATATGGAGTCCTGTTGTGATGCTGTAGGATAAGCATGCTTTGTTCTGTTGTGCATAGGGTCTCTATGAGTCGGTACCGACTCGATGGCACCTAACAAAAACAATAGTTACATTGTTTTATTCATTTGCTTTTCAAAATCCTATTCAGTATGATAGATTATAGAATTAGCCAAGTGATCTTTTAAGCCTGCTTTGCACACTCAACACTTCTTGTCTCATGCAATCCTTAATGTCAGTCAACGACATTTATTGACTGCCCACTTGTGCCAGTCATTGTGTGGAGTAGGCTTTAGAAAACTTCACAAGTGTTTGCACTGTTTATTAGAGAATGTCCTTTCAGAAGCCAAAAGGCCATCAGTCTGGAATGAAAATAATAGCTGGAGGGAATGTAAAATTAAATTGGTTAATTGATGCTCATGGGCACATGAATAGCTTGACAATATTCATCTTGATTAGTTTCAAGTGTAAATAGTAAAACTCATTAATGCTGACCTCAATTAGAAGTTATGTATTTGTTATTATAGGGAATCTAATAATCTATAAATTATATTATGCAACAGTGTTCCTGATCGATTGGTCATGTAACAGATCTGGTTGGTGAAAACCATGATGGATTTAACTTTTTAGTCAATGAAATATTACTGAATGTACCCAAACATGGGAGAAAATTGTGCACTCATGGGTTACTGCACAGAATGTTCTGAGATTATTTCTACAGGTCAGTGATTTCCAAAGTCATAAGAGCTTGTCCTTGGTCTAATGTGTTTATGTTGGCATAGGAAAATTTGAACACATTAAGAATAACCAGATACTAGTTTATTAAACACATTTGACTAAAAATGATCCATTTTACATTATGGCTACAACAGTTTAAAAAAAAAGAAGATTGGAGTTAACATTCAAGAGACTGCTAAATTTGGCAGAGGCAACATAAACGTTGCATAGAAGTGGTGATCTGTAAAATACAATAAAATGTTAACTAAGTAATTTTTACAGAACAATTTATTTTGCACATTATAGTTTCGATTAAGTGAAACCCTACTTTGTGTTGAAGACAGTATGAAATAATCATTACAATTTTTCTGGGAGATAATCTGAAATAACCTTTGCAGTTTGGAGGAGAGAAAAGATTAAGTTACATGATTCTTAGGGGAGCTTTCTGAGTTGCATTCTTTAGAAACATGACAACATTTGTTCAATCTTATTTATGGTATTACCTTCCCTTTAAGAACAAGTAAAAGAATTTAGTGGGTGCATAAACTCCTGTGGTGTACTGGTATGGTACTGTAGGTTAAACATTGATGGCATTTGACAACAATAACAAAGCCCTACTACCTTATTTAGTTGTTATGTAAAAAATTTGTCTTACAAAGACACTTCCCCAAGAATCAAACTATGCTCAGGTGAAAGTATTTTACAATTGTGAGCCATAGAGTATTGTGGAAGGGTATTTTGTTACATGCTTTGAGTTGATTGAGACTCAAAGTGACCCTGTAGAGGGTTTCCAAGGAGCGACTGGTGAATGTTTATCCTACAGGGCCATACCAGGACTCCGTGGAAAGGTATGTTTTTCAAAAATATTTTTTCAATGGAGCTAATATTTAGGAAAGCTAGCATACAAACCAAAGGGTCCTCACCTTGTCACCTTGGGAGAAAACTTGTGGATACCATCAGAAAGTCCCAGATTTCATAAAAGTCCCTTAATCTTCCCACCATGAGTCTATGTATGGACACAGGGAACTATTTGATGTAGCTAGAGGTTCATAATGCAAGTGGTTCTTATCCTTAATTTTTGTTTTTCATGAAAATGCAGTAAAGCTATGTGGCTTCAATTACCACTGCGGGTCAAGTGTATGCTTAAATGTTAGCCAGTTCTTTCTAGATAAAAATGAAGAACTTTAGAGCAGAAATGGGTCTAGCAATCATCTATTCTAACTCCCCTATCTTAAAAAAAGGAGGAACCTGATGCCCAGCTTTGATAAGGTTTACACACATGAGATCATTATGAATAGACAGCAAGTGACAACACAGTTAACAAGAAAGAAACAAGTCCACATAGGTAAACTTAGTGGTATGATCAGAATTTAAACCTGAGATTATGAATGCCTAGCTTAGAGCTCTTTTAACTCTACCCCAGGAACTGTAATTTAAATCTTAAGGTTAAATGATAGAACCAAGAGTGTTATTTCTCCAGTGAGGTGTTGATTTTCATTATAATCATGATTTCTGATTATAAAAGGTGGTATTAAAAACTGCAGTGGATGGTTTTCATAGTTGCTGTCATAGAGAATCGGCAACTACTTTCAAAAGACTATAGTTGAGAAGACCACCTCTGTTCTCAGTCCTTAATTGCTTTTCTCTTAGGATAGAATCGAAACACAGTGATACAGGGAAATACTAGCAGTAAAAGTGCTTGTGAATTGAAGAAGACATTGCAAATATATCGCATCTTGGGGGCTTTGAATTTCACTTTCTAAGTCATATTCCAAGTTCAACTATCTTGCTCTAAGTGTAGCTAAACATGCAAATATTTGCTTTCTGAGTAATTTGCCCTAATGTCTTTGAAGAAACAGTGGTGGCATTGTTCTTCACTGGCAGAAAACATATCCCTTGTCAGATGGCCACAGAGATCCAATCATCTACGGACATATTATTCAAGCACAGTATTTTCTGTACAGTATTTGCTAACCTCGCTTTCTAGTGGATTCAAT
>NW_006408706.1:2745269-2763164 GCF_000296735.1 Chrysochloris asiatica
CCCTTTCATTGTATCAGTACCAGGCTGTTTTGACCACTGTAGCCATGTAGTAAAGTTTGAAATTGGGGAGTGAGAGACCTCCAACCATGTTCTTCCTTTTAAGCAGTGCTTTGCTTATCCTAGGTCTCTTTCCTTTCCATATAAAATTAGTAATTGTCCTTTCTATCCTTTTGAAGAATATTGTTGGATCACACCATTGTTTTGGATTAGACAGAAAGCATCAGATGGTTAGCAAAGTGTGGGGTGATCACAGATATGAAGCTGTTAGTGGAAACCTTGTTTTCACAGCTATTGTTGTCTTCCAGGCTGATCACTTAAATTGGTAGAAAATAGAAAATTTCAGCCATCACAGGGTCTCCGAGTACTTTGTATTTGTCTTTCCTTGGCCTGTTCTTGTTTGGCCATTAAAGCTTTGGCAGAGCAGGGCCAGAATCATTAGGAGGAGCCTTTTGGACAGCTGTTGTGGTCCTGTGGATTAATGCGCTGGACTGCAAAGTCAGTTTCAACCATAAGGATGGTGGTTCAAGTTCACCAGCTGCTCCTAGGAAACCCTTTACAGGGTCGCTGTGGATCGGACCAACTCAAAGGCACTCAACAACAACAATAGTGCAGCAGTTACAAGTTGGGTGCTAACCTCAAGGTCAGCAGTTCAAAACTACCAGCCATTCTGTGGGAGAAATGTGAGGCTTTCTGCTCCAGTAAAGATTTACAGCCTTGGAAACCCAATAGAGGGTTGCTACGAGTTGAAACCCACTCCATAGCACAAACCACCAACAACCATCACCAATGTCAGGGATGGAGTCCTGGTGTGGTGCTGTAGGATAAGCACTGGACCGTAAGGTCGATTCAGACTCACTAATCACTCCTTGGAAACCCTATACAGGGTCGCTATGAGTTGGAATGTACTCAATGGCACTTACCAACAACAATGAATTTCAGGGATGAGGAACTCTGATAGCATAGTGGATTACAAGCTGGGCTGCTAACTGCATATTCAGCAGTTTGTCTCTACTGAGTGGAGCCCTGCTGTGGTGCTGTAGGATACACACTGGACTTTTAACCTTAAGGTCAGCGGTTCATACCCACCGGTCACTCCCCAGGGGAAAAATGAGGTTTTCTGCTCCCGTAAAGATTTATAGTCTCGGAAACTCTATACAGGGTCATTTTGAGTCAGAACCAACTCGATGGCACGTAGCAACAATGACAGAAGTATGAATGCTATATTCATCAAGCAGAGTGTTTTCCTGTTGGTGAAAGATTGAAAAGATTTCCTTGTGATGAAGAATAGACAGAAGAGCAGAAGAAAGTTCTTCATTTATGAATAGTTATTTTACAAAAGCTGTCAATCTGTTGTTTCCTGGTTCATACTCACAGAATACTTTTACAAACATTTTCTTCTTTCTCTATGTTAAGTGCCATCAAGTCGATTCTGACTCATAGAGACCCTGTCAAGTGTTTGAACTACCAACCTTGAGGTTACCAGTGCAGTGTTTTATCCTATATCACCACACCAAAAACACTTCAAAATCTTTTCTAGGAAAGTTCAACCCAAATGTTGTTATTACTTTTTCCAAAACTAGAAAAGAGTTTATTAGAAATCTGCAAATAAAAATTTTAAAAATGTTGTCATGTCTAATAGGTTTGCCATGATTAATTTGTGACTATTGAGTAAAAAGAGAATTTTAGATCTGTGTTGTTGTTAAGTGCCTTTGAATCGGTTCCAACACATAGCAATCCTACATAGAGTTTCCGAGGAGTGACTAGTGAGTTACAACCATCTTGTGGTTCAAACTGACCTTACAGTCCAGTGCTTATCCTATAGCACTATACCAAGACTCCGTGTGGTCTAGTTTAATACTGGGATTGTGATTTATACATCTATCTATGTCTTTTATTTAATTACTTAAAAAGCATTTGATACTACTGTGTACATTTAGGTCTATGATGTGGCCAGTGAGGTACAAGGAATATCATGTGAAAAGGACAAGAGCTGATAGTACCATGTTGTTGTTAAGTACTGTCGAGTCAATTCTGACTCATAGCGACCCTGTTTTGAGTTTCCGAGGAGTGGCTGGTGGGTTTGAACCTCTGACCTTTCAGTTAGCAGTCCAATGCTTATCCTACAGTTCCACACCAGTACCTTAGTCCCAAATTTATTGAAAAATATTAAAATAAATATGAACTAACATAAGTTTTTAAAATTAAAATACTTAGAAGGAAAGGGAATTTTAAGGTGAGCTTTGAAGGAAGCAGTGAACATAGTCTGGTGGAGGTGGAGTGGGGGTTGGGGGAGTGTGCGTTCCTGGCAGAAGGAGCAAAATCAAAGGCATGGTGGTAATAATAGGTAACATATTAATGAGACAGAGAGATGCCAGGAAGCAATTCATATGGTTAAAGCAGAGCAGAATTATTCACGTAGCACCTCAGGATACCTTTCCCCAAACTAGAAGTCATTAAACATTCCTTTATCATGTGTATGTACAGAGTTTTAGAACTCAGCTCTGGAATGAAAGGGGCACCTAGAAATATTATTTAGGATTTGCTCCTAGCTTTAAGTCATAAGATTTGATACTCAAGACTATTAAATATTTACTTTTCATGCTTTCAAAATACCCAATCAGTTTACTCCAAAACTCTGTGTGTGTGGTGGTGGTGTTAAGTGTACCTCTTTCAACCAATGGCAAAACCTGGTTTATATTCTGAATACAATATTCTAGCAGAAGTACAGATTGTAAGACATTGTGGACTACAGAGATTCTCCAAACTTAAGGAACCTTAGGGAAGGACATAGGGAATTTTAAACTGCATCCTATTAGGAAAATTAGTAACCTCATCTCAAACATAGTTGTTGTTGTTGTTGTTGTTAAGTGCCATTGGGTCAGTTCCAACCCATAGTGACCCTGTATAAATACGGTTTCCAAGGAGCAGCTGGTGAGCTTGAACCACCGGCCTTGCAGTTCAAACGGCTTTGCAGTCTGGTGCATTAACCCACAAGGCCACACCAGGTAGTTTACTTAATTCCTACAGTCCATTTTTCAAGTATATGGAACATTTGTTGAGAAATTATCATAATTATGATGAATGAGGATTTTAGTCTATATCAAAATTATTTAGACAACAAGAAGAAAAAACATTTCTTGATATACCTCAGCGAAGAGACTAATCTTTTTACTGATATTTAGCATTGTCTATGAATATGTTAACTTAAAGCTTTAACATAAAATTTTTAGATTATGCTCCCTTTTAACACTGGTGGTACAGTGGGTTAAGCATCCAGCTGTTAACTGAAAGGTCAATGGTTCTAATTCACCACCCAGTTCTTGGGAGATTGATGAGACAATCGGCTTCCAAAAAGGTTTAAAGCCTTGGAAACCCTTGGGGGCAGTTCTTCTCCATCCTTTAGAGTAACCATGAGTCAGAATTCACTTAATGGCAGGGCGTGGAACTAAATGAAGAACTTAACTTTTCCTTTCTTCATTGTCATAATGTTGTTGATACAGTCAGTAAGTTAAAAGAAAAATGGTCTTAAAAGATTCTTTCACTTACAGCTTCAAGGTGAAAATAATTTCATTCAATACCGATCATGCTGCTCATAAATTGATGCTTGGGGATAGGGCTTTTGTTTTGTTTTGTTTTGTTTTTTTAAATAGTGTTGTTGGGTGCCATTGAGTTAGAGCTGACTCCTAATGATACTGTACACAACAGAATTAAACACTTCTTGGTCCTGTGCCATCCTCACAATTGTTGTTAAGTCTGAGCCCATTGTTTTGGTCATTGTCTCAGTCCATCTCACTGAACGGTTTCCTCTTTATTCGCTGACTTTCTACTTTGCCAAGAATGGTGTCCTTCTCCAAGTACTAGTTCCTATCGCTATATGTCCAAAGTATGTGAGACAAAGTCTTCACCTTCGCTTCTAAAGAGCAATCTGGTTGTATTTCTTCCAAGACAGATTTGTCTAGCTTTCACATGCACATGAGCCAATTGAAAGTATCATGCAGTATCCCCTTGCACCAATTGAATAACTGTCTTTTTGTCTGTGCACACGTTCTGCATGAGCACAATGAAATGTTCTGAATTCCCACTCTTTGGAATGTCACCCCAAATTTGTGTGATCCACACAGTCATGTGCCTTTGCATAGTTAATAAATTGTAGTTAAGCATCTTTCTGTACATAGGTCAAGAGACAGTCCTTTGAATAGAACAAGGGGAATATTGCGTGCTTTAAAATCAGGAAAGCTGTGTGAAAGGACTGTATCCTTTCGCCGTACTTTTTCAACCTGCAGGCTGAGCAAAGGATCCAGAATCTGGACTAACTAAGGAAGAATGCATCATCAGGATTGGAGGAAGACTCAATAATAACTTGTAATATACAGATGACACAGTGTTGCTCGCTCACAGTGAAGAGAAATTGAAGCACTTACTTATGAAGATCAAATACTACAGCTCTTGATATGGATTATACCTCAACATAAAACAAAAATCCTCACAAATGGACCAATAGCACAATAAGGAGAGAAAAGACTGAAGTTGTCAACAATTTAATTTTACTTTCAATCAAAATCATTGGAAGCGGCAGTTAAGAAATCAAACAATGTATGGTGGGGATGGGGGTGATGTACCATGGAGTTGGTTCTGATGCATGGTGACCATGTATAAAGTTTCCAAGACTGTAAATCTTTACAGGAGCAGAAACCCTTATCTTTCTCCTGTGGAACCACAAGCAGTTTTGAACAGCTGACCATGAGATTAGTAGCCCAACTAGTAACCACTATGCTACCAACACTTGTAAAGTACGTATACTGTTGTTGGTGAGTGCCATTGATTTGATTCCAACCCGTAGTGACCCTGTATAGGGTTTCTGAGGAGCAGCTGCTGAGCCACCGACCTTGCAGATCGACAACTTTGTAGTCCAGTGTATTAACCACAGCACCACACTAAGACTCCCAAACTGTGTATTGTTGTTGTTGTTAAGTACCGTGGAGTCGGTTCCAACTCATAGTGACCCTGCACAGGGTTTCTGAAGCTGTAAATCTGTATGGGAGCAGAACACCTCATCTTTGTCCCGCAGAACTGCTGGTAGTTTTGAACTGCTGACCTTCAGGTTGGCAGCCCGACTCATAACCACTACGCTGCAGCATTGGACAAATCTGCTACAAAATACCTTCTAAGTGTTAAAGAATGAAAATGTCTTTGGGGAGTAAGGTGCGCTTGATCCAAGTAATAGTATTTTCATCACCTCAAATGCATGTGAAAGCTGGACAATGAATATGGAGGATTGAAGAAGGATTGATGACTTTGAATTATGGCGTTGGTGAAGACTATTGAATATGGCATGGACTGCAAAATGAATGAACAACTCTGCCTTGAAAGAAGTTCCTTACTTAGGAACAATCCCTGGAGAAGGACATCAGGCTTGATAAGCAAAGAGTCAGCTAAAGAGAAAAAGACCCTCAAAAGAGATGTGTTGACTGTGGCTGCAACAGTGAACTCAAATATGACAAGAAGTGTGAGAATGGTACAGAACCAGGCAATGTTTAAGTCTGTTCTTCATAGGGTCACTATTAGTGTGTGGTTTATGTGTTTATAGGTGTGGCGCTGTGGGTTAATGCACCAGACTGCAAAGTCATGTGAACTGCAAGGTAGGCAGTTCAAGCTCACCAGCTGCTCCTTGGAAACCCCATACAGGGTCGCTATGGCTTGGAACTGACTTGACAGCACTTAACAACAACAACAAATATATGTGTATGTGTCTACATACTTACACATACAAATGTACTTATTTATTTTAGAGGAAGTCCTGATGGGGAAAATGAAATTTAATCTATAACAGTTTATAAAAAAACCTTGATTTTTATCTTGAATGATTCATAAACCTATTGTGTACTAATTATATTCAACTCAGTGGGATACAATTTCTTTTCAAAATCTCTAATATGATTTCCAAGATAGTATGTATGGTGTTGAAAGCTGTGCTTAATTAATTAATTTGTTTTCAGTTGAGGGAAAAATTTGTTAAATATTAAAAATTTTAAGAATCTTTAAATGATTCAAAGTTTTAGCTTTTATGGAGCAAATCATGAATAATGTAAAACTATGCATAACTTATAAAATTGAAAACATCCATTCTAGTGTCAAATGAGGAATTCTCACTGACGTTTTTACAAATGTTTTGAAATGCTGAAAGCATACTTAGTTGTTTTCTGTAAATAATCATGGAAAATATAATGCATCTAAGCCAAGTGGATGCCACTTAGTTGAAGCAAAAACAAAAATACTTTTAATCTGTTATACTGTATAAAGCAAACTCCTTAACAGAGTCACTGTTCTGTGTGAGTAGAGAAATAGAAAGGAAGAAATCAAAGCATTCAAAGACATTCACTGTGTAATTTTAAAGTTCTTATATGTAGAGATGCTTTACACAGCAGGAACTTAAGTCCATGTGTGGGGCAGGCTGCTCACATGGTGAAAAACAAAATAACACCGCCCCCTTCCCTGCCCTCCCTCTGCCTCACCCCCCTCACTCTATTGACATGCATAGCTGGCATGGTAGGTGTAAAAATAGACTGGCAGCATCTGAATTGGGAATGGTCACTGATGTAGCCTGCAGTTGCTGGGGTTTTGAATTCTCCCTGACACCAGCAAGTCAGCAAGCAGATGGGGAGAACTGGTGAGGGTCCTGTAGGGGAACTGAGCAGAGAAGCCAAAGATCATCTAGATGAATTGTTCATGTTAATGCACCCCTGGGAGTCCTGGGCAAGGTGCAGAGGGCAAGGACAGACCCACTGACAGAACTGGAGAGCTGAGATGGGCAATGCAGCCCTCTGTCCATCTTGCCATGGGGATAAGAGCATTCAAGCACAAGGAAATATGCAGGAATTGGATAAAACTCCAGACTACTATGGCTGTAACAGTGAGGACCTCACAGAAATTGGGGTGTGGGTAAGTTTTAAGATGCAAACAAAGAGGAAGGGGGGTGATGGCATGAGAATTAACAGTGGATCTCATTGGTCAGACCTCTGAACTTCCTGGAAGGAAGCTAACAGATTGAAAGCAATGTGATCAAACCACCTGACTGCCTCTGGTTTAGTGGCAAGCTGGTATGGCACTGTAGGAACAGCACTGGACTGTTAACTGCAAGGTTGGTGGTTCAAACCCACCAGCTGCTCCTCAGAAACCCTAAACACTATGAGTCGGAACTGAATCAATGGCACATAATGGGGACAACAGCAACAATGCTACATGTGTGCTGCTTCTTTGTTTAACTAGGAACTGAAATTTGGAAATGAGAGTGTGGTCTCTTTAATTTGAATATTTGCCAAGGGTGAACATTCATTGAATTATTGTAGAGTGATTGTCGACAACACTACAAAGATTCATTTATAATCAGTCTGTCAAATTCTTTTGCTTATATAGAAACTTATGTATAGTTCATTTTTCACTAGGTTATGGTGCATTATTTAGCATGTGCTAACTCAGAATGCAAGCTTCAGCTTACCCAGAAACTTTGTTTCTCATATTTGACTACATTCAGTAAAAAGAACTTTGGATACTGGTCTGATTGTGATAATGCTGTTTTACAAAAAAGGCTTAAAAGTTGAACTATGAAGTATTTAAGTTGACTTTCAAACGTTAATAATTCACAGGCATGATGCATTCCTTGAAATGGGTACAAAGGCTTATTGTGGAGGGTTTTTTGTGTGTGAAGAATATCTTTCTGGAACATTTTGATTTTCATGTTTGCGGAAGAATAAAGTCTATCTTTGATCTGGCAGACCCAGGAATTTGACCTTATTGGAAGTTATTTATTTCAGAGTAAAACTATGAAACCATAAGTTATGTCGGGCTGTTGAACAAGAGAAACCGACAGATTTACAATACAGCGACAGCCTGACATTTCCAGGAATGAGAACAGAAAGTATGTGCAGAGCCTTTCCTTTGGGTTTTACACTGACTAGATGAATTTCATAATTTCTTAGCATTGAATTTCCATCAGACCATAAAGAAACTGAAACAAAAGCTAAGAACTGTCACACATAAGGACAACAGGAAGATCAAATGTTGCAGTTAGCGGAAATGAAAAGAACGCTTGTCAGCAGTGTAACGAAATGGAAGTCACCAGAGGCAAGAGAAGAAACAGAGACAGAGAGGGAAACAGTCTCAAGAGGAAAAAGATTACCTGCCTGAAAAACCGCATAGCAAGGTTGTAACCAGGAACAGTCGCATTTTCCTTCTGGCTTAAGGTTTAAATTATCCACATCCGCCAGAAGACTCACTCCAGATTTCGCAGTAGTTTCTACTGTAGCTTTCTGAACTCAGTTGCGGTAAAAGTTAGCTCCTAGCAACTTTACATGACTACTTCATGCAGTATAGAAATATAGTCTCCCAAGAAATCACCACCTCACTTAGCAGTCAGTATCTATTTTAACAGCTATATTTATTGATTAGAATGTAGATCATTCTTTAAACTATTATTTAACAACTGCAATGTTTTGCATTACACACAATTTTTTTTAACCTTGAAAAAGAACATTCTGAATAATTTTTGTTGTTATTATCAAGTGCTGTTAAGTCAGTTCCAACTCATAGCAATTTTGTAGAGGGATTCCAAGGCTTTAAATCTTTGGGGAGCCGAAAGCGTCATCTTTCTCCTGAAGAACAAATAGTAGACAAACCACTGATCTTGTGATTCATGTCCAATGCTGATAGAACACATGGAAATATATTGCAGGTATTTAAGAATCAAATATAAAAACTATATATATATATATATATAACAGAAGTTTGTAAAATGGAACAGCATGATCAAAGCTACAAAGTTTATAAAACTATTTTAAAACTTTTGCAAAGAAACATTTAACAGCAGTATCATTTCTTTCTGGTGTGCTGCAGTGGGATCAGCATTGGACTGTGAACCTCAAGGCAGGCAGTTCAAACCCATCTGCTGTTCCTTGGAAACCCTATACAGGGTCACTATCAGTCAGAACCAACTCAATGACACTTAGCAACAAAAGCATATGCCTAAGCATAGATATATAATTAGAGTCCTGGTATGGGGCTGTGCATTAATGCACTGTACTGAAAAGTCGGTTTGAACCACAAGGTCGGTGGTTCAAGCTCACCAGCTGCTCCTTGGAAACCCTATATAGTGTCGCTTTGGGTCAGCACTGACTCGATGGCACTTAACAACAACAACAATATATGTATCTATGTAGTTGTTGTTAGGTACCATCGAGTTGGTATGACTCATAGCAACCTTATGCACAGCAGAATGAAACACTGCCTGATCCTGGGCCAACCTCACTATTGTTACAACACTTGAGTCCATCGATGCTACCACTTGGCCAATTCATCTTGCTGGGGGTCTTCCTCTTTTTCTCTGACCCGCCACCTTACCAAATATGATATCCTTCTCCAGCGACTGGTCACTCCTGACAGTATGTCCAAAGTATGAGAGACGAAGTTTGGCCATCCTGGCCTCCAAGGAGCACTCTGGCTGCACTCCTTCCAACACAGATTTGTTTGTTCTTTTGGCAGCCCATGGCACTTTTAATATTGTCTTCCAACACCATAACTCAAAAGCATCAATTCTTCCATGGTCTTCCTTATTCACTGTCCAGCTTTTGCATGCATATGAAGTTATTGAGAGAGAGACAAACATTAAACTTATCAATGTATAAATGAGATATTTGGGTGGATGGGTAAATATGTTAGACATATTCAAGGGACATACAGATGATCAGTGTGGTTCAAGCACAGAGAGCAAAGAGCAATGTCAGAGTAGGCATTGTCAAGGTCTAAGAAGTAGGCACATGGCTCCTTGCCAGGACTTTGGATTTCTCTCTTGGTCCAATAGATCTTGGGAAGGAAGTTTATGTTTTATTTGAAGTACAGCAGGAAATCTTTGAAGAGCTCTGCTCAAGGAAATAGAAACTGATTTATACTTCAGAAAGACCCCTCTTTCTGCTCAATGAAGGGGAGACTGTAAATTCTGCAAAAGATGAAGAAAAAAGACCAATTTAAGTGATCCCAGCTCTCCCTGAGAGGTCCTTCTGTGGCACAGTGGGATAAAGCACTAGACCACAAGATTGGTTTGAATCATAGGGTTGGTGGTTTCTTGGAAACCCTATACAGGGTTGCTATGAGTTGGAACCAACTGAGTTGTTGGCACTTAATAACAGAACAAGCTACCCCTGAGGGGACAGATGATGGAGGATGGATTAGGGTTTTAACTGTGACGAAAGTGAGAAGTGATGTGATTCAGGATGCATTTTTGTTTTTATTGAAGGATTGTTTTGGGGTTACAAGAAAAAATGAGGCATGCTGAACTAAACAACTGAATATACGATAATGCTATTTACTAAGATGTAAGTGTGTGTGAGCTAGAGAGAGAGATTTGTTATCAAATAAGCACATTAATATATCAAGAGAGTTACATGTTCTTCAGTGTTGAATTCTAAGAGAATAGAAATAAGGACCTTCAGACAATATATTGAGCACAGTCTTCTGTAGCAGTTTTATCAAAGTTAAGAGAATTTTATTCATAAAAATAGTTTGGATATTAATTTTCCATAGGAGTCAGGTGTGTAATGAAAATCCTTTGGAAAATCTTTTTAAAATGTGAAATGATATACAACACAGTTATGTAACTTTTGTGTATTTTATTGAATGAAGTATAAGGCCTGGCCTCTACCCTTTAGGAGCTTACAGACTAGTTTTAGAAAGAGGACATACTCACATGTAATAAATTAATTATAAAAGATAAGAGACAATTAGATGGCACGGAAGTGGAAGAAGACGACCAGTACAGGCCTCAGAATTCCGGGAATGCTTCGTGGATAGACTGATATTCCATAGGCAGAACAGCAGTACTAGTTTCCCACTTTGTGTTAAATGCATCCAAAGAGGTAAACTGCTTAATAGCTGCTGCTATGAGAAAATCTACTGAGAAAATGTCTGTATTCCTATGAAAATGGAAGACTCCTGGGCATAAGTTAGGGTTTCCTTCTGAAATGTGATCCCTTCTTATATTTGTCCTGGTGTGGCTCTGAGAGCTAATGCACTGGACTGTAAGTTTGGTTTGAACGGCAAGAGTTCCCAATATCTTATTACATTGGGTGTGATGATAAAGCCAAGATATTACAGGGTACCTAAGAATGGCAGTCTCAGAGGTTACCAAAAACTCAAATCTTGAAGCATTATGAGCAGATTACAAACTCTGTATTGCATCAGTAGGGACATAGGGTAAGTGACCAGTGAGAGCAAATTCCCATTGTTATAAGATCAGTTTTCCCTGGCACTTGGATTCATAAAATTTACATAAAATGTCTGGGATCAGATTAACAAGAGCTTCTTATACTAATTTGGACTCTATACTAATGAAAGCCTACTGATCAAAGGCTGTTTTAGAAGATTAAATTATATAATAGACTGCATATTATAAGCTCCTGTCTTCCCAGTGTCTAACTAGCATATAACAGGTGCTAATAAATATTTGTTGAAAATGTAAATGAATTAATGACTAGGAAAAGGCCCAAGGTTGCAAATCGTGTGGGCATTTTCCAGCTGCAGATGTCAAGCCAGTAGATATAAAGCTGATGGTTATGCAAATTAAAAAGGCTTTACAAAAGATATTTCTAAAATGAAACTCAAATAACTTAGTGACTAAAAAGATCTAATTATAAGCTTCAACTCAAGAAAGAAATATAGCCTTGCTTCAAGCATACATGTTATTGGTGTAAAATATTAATTATGTAAAAGCTGTTTACAAAATAGTAGATGTTTTCTTGAAGTTGATAGAGATTTTATATCAATTGTATATTAAGTGCAAGAAAACCTTTAGTGAAAAATCACATTGTGCTATGAAGAACAATTTTAATGTAAATAATCGAGGTCCAAAATGATGTTTCTATTATATTTTTGTTACAGTGAGACATATCCAAAACAGATATAATAATTGCATTTATTTCAACTACATAATTTTATTAAATTATATTGTCTGTATTTAATAAGATTAGTTGCACTATACCTATAGAACTATTTTCAATGTCACCTGTGTGATGGAGTTGAGAACGCCGTATGTCTAGAGCTCGCTTCCCAGTCCGTTTGCTTGCTTCCCACACAGGCATCTGCTGTATCTCTTATATATTTTCAGTTGCTGCTTTGAATTTAATGTCTTTTTTTCTCTATGTAATAAATGTAGTATGTATACTTCAAGAAATAGTCCTTGCTTTCAGATCCTTTCATATGCATATAAGAGTTTCTTCTTGAAATTTTTGGTACTTCGCATCACACTTGAGTGTCAAAATCTTAGGTGTTGAATTTTCAAAGATAACATTCATGTCATCTTTGTGTGAACATATGTGATGATAGCAAAATTATATGTCCCTTTACTTAAAATGTGCTTATTACAGTGGTTATCTCTAGTGTCATTTAAATGTGTCTTTGAGCTAATAAATTGAAGCTGAAAACTACATGAAAACCAGATGTAGAGATTGCGTTTCTGATGAATTATGAAGGTTGCTGACATATAGTTTATTTTAAAATTTGCTTTTCTCTACTCCTTACACACCTCAGCAAAGAGCTACAAAACAAAAGAGGGTACTGCAGTAATTTTTATATTGTAGTGTAACACCTCTATTAAATAAGCACAACATGTACTTAAAATAAATTTAAATCTCTAAGTTTGAAAATCTGTCTAACAAAGAACTATTACTTTATCAAGGGAAACTATTAAAAAAAATCAGCTCTCTTAAAAAGCAGAAATAATGTTTTAGAACTAGAAGTGAAATCTTTTTAGATTTTCTACTTCAGTATATCTTTCCAGATCATAGGCTTCCTGAAAGAAATCAGGGAGAAAACATCTACTAAAACATCTGGGAGTATAAAAAGAAGTGCATAGGGAAATTTAGCCAGCCCTTTGATTTTTGAAAACGATTGTCACAAGGAGCATAGTAGTTATGAGTTGGGCTGCTAACCTCAAGGTCAGCAGTTCAAAACTCCGAGCTGTTCTATTGGAGAACGATGAGGCTTTCTGTTCCTGTAAAGCTTTACAGCCTTGAAAACCCTGTGCAGGGTTGCTATGAGTTGGAACCGAGTCCACGGCACACCACACCACCACCACTGATTATTACATACTTTTTTTGTTGTTGTTCACCCTAGCTACAAAAGGCAAAGGGCATTTTCAATGATTTTCTGTTAATAAGGTATGTGTTTTACCAACTTGGCCACATATCTATTATAAATAATTATTTCTTTTTAAAAATAGCTTGAGGTTCAGCTTCTAATATATTCTTTATTTTTAAAAATATTTAAAAAAGAATTGTGATTTAGATGAACTTTTACAGAACAAATTGGTTTCTCATTCAGCATACACATTTTGTTTTGTGATAGTGCTTACGGTTCTCACAGTGTAACAACACTCTTCCCCCTTCCTCCCTTTTTACCATTTCCCTTCATCTTTCTTCCCTATTTTCTCAGTTTTATTGCTGGCAAATTATGCTCTATTTCCCTTCATCCTTCCTGTTTTCTCAGTTTTATTACTGGCCAAATTATGCCCGTTGACCTCATATCGTTGATTATGCTAATGAGCACATACCTTCCTGGTGATATTGGTCGTTTTATAGACCTATCTTTTAGCTGAAAGCTGAGCCATGGGGTTGAGTTCTGTTCCAGACCTGATGGGTGTCTCAAGGCCATAGCTTCTGGTCTTTACCAGTCTCTATGGAGCTCTTGTAGCATAGTGGTTACAAATCGGACTGTGAATCTCAAGGTCAGCAGTTTGAAACTACCAGCTGTTCCGCGTGAGAAAGATGAGGCTTTCTGCTCACATAAAGATTTATAGCCTCGGAAACCCTGTACAGGGTCTCTATGAGTCGGAACCGATTCCACGGCAAATAACCACCACCAGTCTCTATCAGACCAATAAGTCTGTTCTTTTTTATAATTTTGGATGTTGTTCCACCTTTTCCCCCTACTCTATACAGAGCTTATTGTGGTCCCTTTTAGAGTGGTTAGAAATTGTAGCTGGGCACCATCTCAGCATTGTGGAGGCTGGGGTTCACGTCGTCCATTAGTCTTTTGAATGAATTGTTTCCTTGTATCTTTGATTTTCTTCTCTCTTCTTTGAGCTGGATAGGGAGAGACCAATAATTGTACCTTACATGTATGCTATGCATGGGGTCGCTATGAGTCGGTTCCGACTCGATGGCACCTGACAACAACAACATGTATGCTCACACATTTTTGAGACCTACTTATTAAAGTACGATGTATTCACTAAATTAGGGTGTAGCATACTATTTACTCAAGTAGGATGTAGAACATTGTCTTTGTGGATTATATATGCCCATGAACTTTAGTTACCCCCTCCAGCTCCCCCAGCCCCAAGACTATGGTCTTGAGCTCCCTGACTCAATGGCTCATTCCCTCAAGGTATTGTTCTATAGCTAAGAAATTTTCATAATTTACCCCATGTGTCCTACTGTATTCATGGATATATTCGCAGCACATGTAAATAAATATGTACACATATCCTCTGTCAAACCCATATTTATTAATGGGTGTGGTCCTATTTGTCTTCCACCCCCTATTCAACTTCAGTGTCTGTCAATGTACCCACTCACAGATTATTGTCATTATTGCTACTCAGGACTGTGTATGTAACAGTAGTTCCCTCTTTTGCCTTTAACTCTCTTGTTCCTCCCAGTGTCTTTTCTTTGCCTTGTTCATTTTGGGCTCATCTCACCTTATTGTATATTTTCTTTCCTTTTATCCAAATTAATTTGAATATATCCTCTAGTTAGTGATTTACCTTCCCTCCCCCTCCCAATTCTTACATCATATATTTATTTCATTTGGACTGACTTGATGACATAGGGATAAAGGATATTTGGGGTTGTGTAATAAATACACAGAAGTAAAGATCTGCTTAATCCTTTATGTCAGCATCTCCCAAAGTGTGGTCTATGAACACATCAGAAGATGTTTTAAAATGATATAAATTGCTGAACTCCATTGCAGACAGAGCAGAATAGAATCTAAGGGGTTAGAGCCAAGAATATTTAACCAGCAAGGTTAAACATGATCTCTAAGTAAATCTTAAGTGTACTACAGTATAATAATCATGACTTTCTTATGTCATTAGAAGCTGACTTTACTAAGAGCTGACAGCCATAAGAATATAAAAATATTTCACATTTTGTTAAACGTGTTCAAATTCAGATTAGTTCAGTTGATTGCCAAAGCTCTATTTAGTGACAACCAAGACCACTCTGGCAGCAGACAGGGCCCTCCACCAGCTCCTACACATCACTATAAAAGTAAGTGTGTCTTTTTATTATAATGGAGTTTTAAGCCACAACATGCAGAAAAGTTTTACATTTTATTTCTAAGCATTGATAATTACTGTAGACAAAATTTGTTGTTGTTAGGTGGTGTCAAGTCAACTTTGACCCATAGCGATCCTATACACAACAGAATGAAACGTGTCTTCCTACGCTATCCTCGTAATTATTGTTAGGTAATAATTGTGTTATGTAATAATTGTGCTCAGTTATTGCTGCTGCCACTGTGCCAGTCCATCTAACTGGGGGCTTCCTTGTTCTTTTTTTTTTTTTTTTAATTAAATGTTTTTATTTTGCATTGAGTGAAAGTTTACAGGGCACATCATCAGCTTCACATTCAACCATTCATATAGCTTGTTTCATTACATTGATTATTATCCCCGCTATATATCATCAGTTTACAGTGTTTCTCTCTATCCTCTTTAACTTTTTTTTTTTTTTTTTGGATGGGGGGGGACTTGGCTTATTGGAATTTACACTCTCGGCTTTTAGGGGAGGTTTTTATATTTGTCTGTGGATATCCAGGGCTCACGTATGAGATTACTAACAAGCATTACTGAATAATCAGATGAGGGACAGTTTGTTATGTCTACTAGGTGGCTAGAGTCTGATCCTCAGAGCCTATGGTTTGGACGGTCAACAACGCTTGGGCCCACAGGGGCTTGGCCTCCTGACCGGGTTCCTTGTTCTTTTGAACCCTTCATTTTACCAAGAATGAAGTCCTTCCCCAGGGACTGGTTTATCCCGATAATATGCCCAAAGTATCCTGGCTTCTGAGGAGCTTTCTATACATCTTCCAACACAGATCTGTCTACTCTTCTTGCAGTCCATGTACTCTCAATATTCTTCTTCAACACCATAAATCAAATGCATCAATTCTTCTATTCAATTTCACATGCATATGAAGCTATTGGAAAGAACATAGCTTCTCAAATTGGTACATTTGCTCTTGGGTATTTAAAAGAGGTCTTGTGCAGCAGATTTGCCTAATGCAATACATCATTTAATTTCTTGACTACTGCTTCCATGAATGTTGAATGCGGATTCAAGAAAAATGAGGTCTTTGAAAATTTCAGTCTTTTCCCCGTTTATCATATTCTTGTTTATTGGTCCAGTTGTGAGGATCTTTGTTGATTTTTTTTTTTTTTACATAGAGGTGTAATCCATATTGAAGGCTGTGGTCTTTCCTGATTTTAAACCATTCAGTACCCCTTTGCTCTGTTCGAACAACTGCCTCTTGGTCTATATGTACAGGTTCCTCATGAGCAAGGTTAAGAGTTCTGAAACGCCCATTCTTTGCAACACTATCCATAGCTAAATAAAGTTATTTTATTCATTGTTTAACGTTGTAAACTCCCTTCAGAAATCTAGACACTGAGGGTATTATTATGAAAATATGTCCCAAAGGAAAAAAAAAAAATTCACTCCACTGTTGAACAGCCAGCTTGACCACAGGTTTGTTCTGACTTGAAGTGCAGTACAATATTATGGCCAAATTCCATACTCTGTCTAAAAATTCATGGAGCACATAAGAAATGATTAAATATCTATATATACACACATATTCTTTTTCATTAAAAGTACTTTGTTCATTATCCAGTGTGAAGAGTCAAATATTTATTTTCCATTTTAAAAATTACTATGCTTTTTATGTTGTTGTTATTAAGTGCTGTTGAGTCAGTATAGGGTTTCCAAGGAGCAGCTGGTGGGTTTGAACCACCAACCTTGTGGTTTGCAGTCCAGTGTTAATACTCTAACACCATACAAGGACTATATAATGTATTGAAAAATAAACTCAAATTAAGTATTGTTGTTGTGTTCTGACTCATAGCAACCTTGTTTAGAGTTTCTGAGGCTGTAAATCTTTATAGCAAGCAAACAGCATCATCTTTCTCCTAGGAGTGATGTGGATTCAAACCCATGATCTCATGATTCTTCTGACCTTACTATGCAAACTGCTGACCATACTATGGGCATTTCAGCAAGGCCTGTAATATTGCTACTGTTATTGTTAAGTACTAACTTATAGCGACCCTGTAGAGGGTTTCTGAGGCTTTACATTTTTGTTCTTTCTTTTTAGATTTATAATATATAAATGCAAATTGTTGACTTTTTCCTTTGGTGTTGACTTTTGCATACTTATTGATTAAATCTTTTAAGGACTAAGCAGCAACCCAGACACAACTGAAATAGGGATGCTGACATTTTAATTATGATCAGGTAAGTACCAGGCCAGTATGGCATTAGAGCCTTGCCACAGGCATAGTTAGTCAAGTTATTGGTGCCATGTCTATAAGTCTAACAGTTATATTGGTCTGCCAACTGCCTCCAGGATCATGCCTTCTTTTTCTTGGAGGACAGTAGCCTTGGTAGTGCTGTGACTTATGCATTGAATAGCCACAAGGTCAGTAGTTCAAACCCACCGAAGACAGGACAAAGATGAGACTGTCTATTCCTGTAAAGATTTACAGTCTTGTAGACCCTATGTAGCATCTCAATGAGTTGGAATAGACTCTGTATCAGTGGGTTTGGTTTGTTGTGGGTTAACCAGACA
>NW_006408706.1:2763869-2765539 GCF_000296735.1 Chrysochloris asiatica
AACAACAACAAAGAAATATAAATAAATAAAAGAAATATAATAATACAGGGGGACATTATTAATTATGAGTAATAATACCTATTGTTTATTGAAATGTGGTTGGACAGTGAAAAAGAGGAAGACCCCAATGAGATAGAATAACACTGGCAGCAACAATGCGCTCAAACATAACAATTGTGAGTGTGGCACAAACTTTGTTATGATGTGCATAGGGTCCCTATGAGTAGGAACTAACTTGATCAACAACCATTTATTGGAAGATTCTGGAAATTTCATTTACTCTTGACAATAGCTCTCTGAATCACACATTAAAATATACTTTTATTGGGTCCTGATGTGGAGGTGTAGGTTAATACGTTGGACTGCAAAGTCAATTTGAACTGCAAGGGCAGCAGTTCAAGCTCACCAGCCACTCCACGGAAACCCTATACTCTCTATGAGTCGGAACGGACTCGATGACACTTAACAACAACTGCTATCCCAATAAGAAATGCTGGTAGCATCGTGGTTACATATTGGGTTGCTAACTGCAAGATCAGAAGTTTGAATCTACCAGTCATCCCAAAGGAGAAAGATAAGGCTTTTTACTCCCGTAAAGAAATACCGCCTCAGAAACCCTATACAAGGTCAATATGAGTCTGAACTGACTCGATGGTACACAACCACCAAACACCACCACTATCTCAATACAGTATTAAATACATTATAAAGCAAATAGCAAACTTGGGAAATTTGTAATAAATATGACAAAATGTTACGATCTTGTCTAAATGAAAATTTTGTTAAATTAAAATCCTAAAAGGACAAAAAAATGTGAACAGACAATTCAAAGAAGAAAAAAATGTAATAGAAAATAACTATACAAATAAGTTTTTAACCTCTTCCCAGATGAAAAGCACAAATCACAGCACCATGTTCAAATACATATCAATGTAGCTATGCACATTTACACTTTTGATTGTATTGAGGTAGGTTCTTCCACAAAGTATTATGGTGGTTCACCCTCTTGTCAAAGTTAGTTTAACAATGTGTGAGGTCCCAGGTGGCACAAGTGGCTTCTAACCTAAAGGTTAGTGGTTCAAACTCACCAAGTCTGGGACACAGGACAATGTCCTGATAGTCTGTTTTCATAAAGACCTAAGCCAAGAGAACATTATGGAACAATTTGACTTTGTAACATGTGAGGATGTCATGAGTCAGAATTGATTCATTGGCAATAGAGGTTTTTGATTTTGTGTACTTTTTCTAGTATATATCAATAATCTATACCCCTTGATAAAGTTTTCTACCTTTAAGAAGTCAAATAATGGACACAGATCTAAAAGAGTTATATACAAACTTTATCATAGCATTGCTTACAGTAGTGCAAACTGAAGGCACTGGTCTATAGGAGGATGAGGAGAAGCTAAAAACAATGGTGTATTCCATAAGATAGCCATTTATATGGCATTTAAAATAACATTTGAAAACTTTTGGACGGTATGTATGTTATAAAAATTGACTTCGAGTGGATTCTCACTCATAGTGATGCTATGGGACAGAGAACATAGGGTTTCCAAGGCCAGAATCTTTTCAGAAACAGACACCTATGTCTTTCTCCTATGGAGCAGCTGTTAAATTCTAACTGCCAACCTTATGCTTAGCAGCTGAGCACTTAACTGTTGCACCGC
>NW_006408706.1:2766849-2769324 GCF_000296735.1 Chrysochloris asiatica
GACTCGACAGCACTTAACAACAACAACAAGGTCTAAAAGGAGTTAAAGAACACAAAAAAGTTATCTAGTTTTAGACAAATATTTTTATGGGATGCATGTTTTTATATTTCTCTAGTGTTCATTAAAAATGTCTTATCTAGTACCCTATTTTTTTTTTTTTTTTTAGTATTTCAATTAATTTGGAGAAGAGAATTTTTCAGGTATTTTTACTACTTAATTTTTACAAAGAAGGTTTACCAGTATCATTTCTTAAAGGTATAAGCAGCATTTAAACAACAGGTATGGCTATTAATTAAGAAGAGCTGAGAGAGTTTTCATACATCTTGGAAACAATCCAGGTTTAAATCCCACTCAGGGAAATATATCCGTATGAGCTAGTAAAAGCCTGTGTATTGCTTTAGAAACAGAGGAACAAATGTTGGCTTTGATGCCAGCCATTGCTGTGGAGCTTGAAAAAAATGCATGGTAAAGTGATAATTATAATGAATAAATATTGCTCTAGATTTACTTGTCAAGTAAAATATGTAACATATTTTGAAATAACATAGCTGTGTCCTAAAAGTTACAATTCTTAAGCTAGTGTTGTGAAAGAAAATAAATCTTGGCATTTCAGAGGTATCTGTGCCATATAATTCAAACTTCAGGTCCTGTTCTCAGCATAAAATAGGGGATGGGCATGAAGGAAGATTACTGGTGAGTCAGGAATGTGACTACAGGCAGCAGCCACCATTTACCTAAACCATTCAATGGTCAAAAGATACTTGGCACTTGCTGGGGCTGCTAAGAAGGTGGCAATGAAAGGTCATTAAGATTACTGGCCTCTGGAGTAAGGCTGTCCCTTGTTACCCCCAAATCCATAGACAAGTGGTTTGTTTGGGTTAAGTACCATTGAGTGAATTTGATGCATAGTAACCCCATGTACGAGCACAGCATTTACCCATAGAATCTTTATGGGAGCAGACTGCTAGGTCTTTCTCCCACAGAGTTACTGCCACTTATCGTTGCTGTTAAGTGCTGTCAGTTCCATCCCATAGTAACCTTGTATAGTTTCCAAGGAGTGGCTGGTGAGCTTGAACTGCCAACCTTGAGGTTCAAGCTGACTTTGCAGTCCAGCACATTAACCCACAGCACCACACCAGGTTTGTCACTTCGTTCTTAGCAAAAGACGATTAATCTATCTATGGTGCTAATAATGAAAAAAAAATAATAAATAAATAAGCATTTCAACTAAATGAAATTTGGTGCACGTTCCTTCTAGCTACAGTTAAGTACTGCTTTGTAAACATTAAGTTCTAATGCCACTTTTTTATATGTCCCAGAATAATTTATTATCTTAATAATTTTATGAGTATAATTTTTTGAGGGCCCTGGTGAAGCACCGTAGGATAAACACTGGACTGCTCGCTGCAAGGTCAGCATTTCAGACCCACCAGCTGCTCTGGAACACCCAATACAGGATTGTGATAAGTTGGAACCAACTTGTTGACTGGCACACAACAACAACAACTTTTTTTTTTTTTTTTAGCAATTGAAGGTAGCATAATTTGTATTTATAATCTCTGTTGTTACCTTGGGCAAGATTGAAAAAAATATATAAAAAGCTTTCTCCAATATTCTGTTAGTATAATAAGCATTTTTACTGTATTGTATATTTTAAGGACTCATGGTGTGGTGCTGTATGATCAGCACTGGACTATGAACCACAAGGTCAGCAGTTCAAACCTATCAGCTGCTCCTTGGAAACCCTATATAGGGTTAGTGTAATTTGGAACTGATTTGATGCCACTTAATAACAAGTATGTTTTAAGGGAACCCTGGTAGTACAGTAGATTTAGTGATTTTTTATTAACCTAAAAGTTTACAGTTCAGCTCTACAAGCAGCTTCTTGGGAAAGAGATGTGTCAGTTTGCTTCTGAGAAGATTGTTAGGGGCCATCAAGTCATCTCCAACTAATAGCTCCCCATACACAACAGAACTAAACACTGCCTCACAATTGTTGTTATGTTTAAGCACCTATTGCATCTACTGTGTCAATCCATCTCCTTGAGGGTTTTCTTGTTTTTGGCAGACTCTCTACTTACCACATGTGATGTTTTTTCCCAGGGACTGGTCCTTCCTGATAGTATGTCAAAAGTATGTGAGACAGAGTCTCACCATCCTTGCTTATAGGAGCATTCTGATTATACTTCTTCCATGATAGATTTGCTTGTTCTTCTGGTAGTCCATGGTACTTTCAGTATTCTTAACCAGCACCATAATTCAAGTACATCAGATCTCTGGTCTTCCAGCTTTCACATGCATATGAAGCAATTCCTCTTGGTCCTCAAAGTGTACCTGCTTTTTAAAACTTTAAAGAGGCCTTTTGCAGCAGATTTGCCTAATGCAATACATAGTTTGGTTTCTTGACTGCTGCTTCCATGAACATTGATTATGGATCCAAACAAAATGAAATGTTTGACAACTTCAATCTCTCCA
>NW_006408706.1:2770919-2771973 GCF_000296735.1 Chrysochloris asiatica
GAAGGCTGTGGTCTTTGGTAAATATTTCAAGTCATCTTCACTTTCAACAAGCAAAGTTGTATCATCTGCATATTGCAGATTGTTAATAAATCTTCCTCGAATTCTGATGCCACATTTTTCTCAGAAGTAGAAGGGGATAATCTCACTACCATCAAAGAAGAACCAGGAGTGGAGCACATCCTTTGGACCCTGAGATCCCTGTGCATTGAACCTCCTCTAAGCAGGGACAGAAAGCTGTGACAGGGGAGGAGTGGCAGGGAAGTAGCAGAACCAAGAATCACAGCATGACACAGAGCAAGTAAAACTGAGTGAATTCAGGTAGGAAGTTTGTTTGTAGAGCAGGGAGTTGCATTTGTTGACCCATAGAGCTAGTGCAGAGTGAGGCTTATTTATGGTGGAGTTGTGTGTCCTGTGGGCATTTGTCAGTAATTGGCTGGAACAACTGTGACTAGAGAGCATTTTCTGATCCTGTATTGTAACCTGTTGATTTCCCTAAGGAGACCTATAACTGTAAGTATGTTCTCTGAGTTCTGTGCCGCCGTTGCAATGAATTATTGCACTCTGTTGAGTAGAGGGTGTCATGTAAGGTTTGGCTTGTTGACACATATTTTTGCAGAATCCTTCAATATTTCAACTTGAGGAGTGAAATCTGCAGTTATTCCAGCTTGAGAAATGCTGAACAGGTCCCTCCTTTTTGACTTTCTAATTCCAGGGCTTTGCACATTTCATTATTATAGTTTACTTTGTCTTCTTGAACTGCCCTTTGAAATTTTCTGTTCTGCTCTTTTACTTCATCATATCTTCCCATTGCTTTAGCTTCTCTCTGTTCAAACGCACATTCAGAGTTTCTTCTGACATTTATTTTTGTCTTTTCTCTTTTTCCTGTCTTTTTAATGGCCTTTTGCTTTCTTGATGTATAATGTTCTTGATGGCCTCTCACAAATCTTCTAGTGTTCCGTCATTAATGTTTAATGCATAAATCTGTTCTTAAGATCATCTTTAATTTCAGGTGGTCTATACTCTAGGTTAAGGAGCTCTGGTAGCATAGTGGTTA
>NW_006408706.1:2773368-2795284 GCF_000296735.1 Chrysochloris asiatica
AGGCCACATGGCAGACTTCTTGTTGCAAAGGTGAATGAATTCAGGATTTGCAGATAAGATATCTGACTGCTGCTGACTCTCAGGATTGGTCAGCAAAACGAAGTTCGTATCATTCTTCAAAAGTATCACCACTGGCTTTAGTGGTTAGTGCATAGATTTATATAATAATTGTCTTAATTGATCTTCCTTATTGTTGTTGTTAATTGCCTTTGAGTTGATTCTGGCTCATAGAGACTGTGTATAGGGTTTCCAAGGAGTGGCTGGTGAGTTTGAACTGTTAGCTTTGTGGTTCAAATTGACCTTCAGTTCCAGAGCTTGATCTTCCTTATACATACACTGTATCTTATCCTACCACAGACACCATTGTACTTCCAGATCTTGAAATGTTCTTTTTGATAATGCATGCAGTGCCATGGTAAACCATGAGTGTCCGATTCAATGCAGCAAATGACAATCCATCTCAGGTCACTTATGCCTACGATACCGATCTTTCTTTATACATTCCGTTTCATTTTCAATGACTTCCAATTTACCTGCATTCATACTTCATATATTCCATGTTCTGATTATCAGTAGATGTTTCAGCTGTTTCTTTTCATTTTGAGTTGTTTACATCAGTAAATGAAGGTCCCCAAAAATTTGGTCCGTGAAGCTCATTAAGGTTAACTCTACTTCGAGGAGGCTGCTCTTCCTAGTGGCATTTTGAGTGCCTTCCAACCTGAGGGGCTCTTCTTCTGGTACTATATCAGCTAATGTTCAGTTGCCATTCATAAGGTTTCAGTGGCTAACCATTCAGAAGTGGTCCACTTCTCCTTCTTCTTAGTCTTAGTCTGAAAGTTCAGCTGAAGCCTGTCCCTTATAAGTGTTGCTATTTAAAATACTGATGACATCACTCCCAGAATCACAACAACTTACAGACTGCCACAGTATAAGAAACTGACAGGTAAGTGGTGATATGCATGATCAGCAAAATTTAATTCACCAGAAACTCGTTTCAGAAGATTAAAAGCCTAAATGTGTTAAAACATTTTTTTTTGCCTTTATAATCTATCGAATAACCTCAATAAGACCAAGTAATAATGCTAAGCTTTTTCTAAGGGTTAATGAGTAAAGAGTAATGGACAAAGGTCATCTTTCTCTGTGTCATTATCCTTTGACAGTTGAGGTCAACATTATCCTCTTTACTGAGGTTAAAGGGTAATTGAAAACTGTGGCATTAGTAAAGAATTAAATATAGAAGAAGGGATTATCTTGCTGACAATGTAGTTAACTACATTGGCCCACTGGTACTCTGTTTCTTAAAAATAAGAAACTATAATTGTGCTCTTCTCTGGGGAAAAATAAAGACTTTATATATAAAGCAATAACTTGAGCTTTTATTATTATATAAATTACCTAAGGAAGATGAGAATTACTCATCTGTATTATTGACTGTATAAAAACATACTCTAATATTTTAATACCCCTCAGTAGTTACAGTCACATTAATTAACCTCAATTAAAGAGACCACTGGCATGCATAAATCAGAGTCAGAGTAATAAGACTGTTGAATTATGCTTTTAAAATATATTTCACTTTAATAATAGAATGAACCTATGTATTTAGTTCTAGCGGTGTACACACTTAAAAGGAAACCTGGTGGTTCAGTGCTTAAAGAGCTCAGCAGCTAATCAGAAGATTGTCAGTTTGAAGCCACTAGTAATTCTATAGGAGAAATATGTGCTAGTCTGCTTCTGTCAAGATTTATAGCATTGGAAGCTCTATGGAGCAATTCTACTCTGTAGAGTCCCTGTGAGATGGAATTAAATTGATGACAATGAGTTTGGAATGGGTCAGTTTGAGCTGCAAGGTCAATGGTTCAAACCCACCAATCACTCCTTTGAAACTTGTACAGGGTTGCTATGAGTTGGAATTGATTTGACTACTTAACAGCAATACTTAACAACAGCACATTTATAGGCAGTCCTGGTATGGCTCTGTAGGATAAGTGTTCAACTACAAGGTCAGTGTGGACCACTGACAGTTCAGGCTCACCAGCTGCTCCTTGGAAACCCTATGGTGGGTCACTAACAACTTGAGATATTCAGATGACACAACTTTGCTTGCTAAAAGTGAAGAGGACTTGAAGTATTTACTGATGAAGATCAATGGACATAGTATTTAGTATGGATTACAATTCAGTGTAAAGAAAACAAAAATCCTCAAAACTGGACATCATGATAAATGGAGAGATTGAAGCTGTCAAAGAGATCAAATGATATATCACATTAGACAGATCTGCTGCACAAGACCTCTTTCAAAGTGTCAGGAGCAAAGATATCACTTTGAGAACTAAGATGAGACTCCCCTAAGTCATAGTATTTTCAATTGCCTCATATACATGTAAAGGTTGGACAATGAATAAAGAAAACCATAAAAGAATGTATGCATTTGAACTGTGATGTTGGAGATGAATATTGAAAGTACCATGGACTATTAGAAGAACCAACTAATCTGTCTTAGAAGTACAACCAGAATGCTACTTAGAAGTGAGGATGGGGACACTTTGTCTTTTGTACTTTGTACATACTGTTAGGATGGACCAGTCCCTAGAGAAGGACATCATGCTTGGAAAAGTAGAAGGTCAACGAAAAAGGAGAAGACCCAAAACATGATACATTTTCAAAATGGCAGTAATAAAGATTGTGAGGTGGGTATGGGGATGGGCAGTGTTTCATTTTGTTGTGCAAAATGAAAAAAAAAAAAATTTTTTTTAGTTGTGGGTGTTTTTAATTCAATAACAATTGGTTTATGATAAGTGTTCTATAGATTAGCATAAACTAAAGATCAAAGAGATACATGAAAAACAGAAAAATACTCTAAGTGCATTAATGAGGATGGACAATGCTCAACAGTTGTTTTAGGAGAAGTTAGAAATGGGTAAGAAAAAAGGTCTTCCATGATAGTCTTCAAAAAGAACTCCAAGACTTCAGTGAAACTCTTTCCTAGATTTCTGGGTAAGAGACACTGTGAGTTGGAATCAACTTGAGGGCACACAGTAAAAACATAGACAATTCTCCATTTCTCATTAAGATTGGCTTTAGGTTTGTTTGTTTGTTTGTTTGTTTGTTTTTTAAGGAACTGGAGCATCTGAATCAAGCTTAATTCCATGAAACGAATTAACTCTGGTTTTGTTTTCAGTTATGCTTAAATTAGTAAATTTCCCTAATTTTCAAAATTCTTTTGGAGTTAATGCCAATGATCTTATTCCAACAAATCAAGAATTTATTTGGAAAGCTGATGCAGAAGAAGTTCATATATTCTTTGGAATGCAGCAAAAACTAGAAAGGTTTTTATTGACTGAATTCCAACAGAATGGATTTGTAATATAAGCTAAGATTCTTTAAAAAATAAAAAGAGCAATGCAAGCTATACATCAGCTTGTTTTCTTAATCTTTTTTACACGGCTGTGTGCTGTGTATTGTAATTAACCAGACACATTTTTAAAACCAGGTTTTCATTCTATCTTTATGTTTCAGTGTAAATTTACAGAAATGCTATGCCTTTCAGAGAGAAGTGCATAGTTAAAACCATTCTGACAATTGCAGTTCCTAACACAAGAGTAAATTTAGAAAGTAACAGCAGGCCACATCCGTTGGGGATAAAGTGTATCTCATTTGTACCCCAGTCTTATGGGGCAATGTCAGCTGCATGATATCAGTAATCTGAGTTCACAAGAAACCTCCTGTACAGAATTCATATATGCATGCATACAAACACACATATACATATACACACAGCACTATCAATTTTTATCTACTCTTCCTGGAATTTCATGAAAGATAATGATAGGTAAATAGCATTCCCTTTCAGAGGTCCTACAAGAATTGCTTCTCCGGTACTAGTAGTTCATGGACTGATAAATGGTAAAGTGGAGGTGGTTGTGAAGTGTTGTCTTCTGACTCATAGAAACCCTATGTAATGTTTCCCGGGAGTGGCTGGTGGGTTTGAACCACAGACCTTTAGCAATCCAATGTTTATCCTACAGCATCACACCAGGATTCCATAAATGGTAAGGAGTGAATCAAACACCAACATTTAAACAAAAAGAAAAAGGCCAGATCCTAGGGGGTCACTCTGTGACCTATGTTGGTGTATAGTTCAAACCCCGGGGAAGAAGAGTAAAAGATTACTTAGTCCATCACATACATGGTGCTGCTTACTTATATACTATTCTGTATTTAGATCGTGTCATTAATGGTTTTTATGCACAGAATGGTACACTTGTTGCTGTTGTTAAGTGCTGCCAAGTTGATTCTGATCCGTAGCGATCGTGAATAGGGTTTCCAAGGGACGGATGGTGAGCTTGAACCACCAACCTTTTACAGCCTGAGAAAGCCTATATAGGTTAAATGTGATCATTGGACTGTGTCACTGAGAAAGAATGGCAAGAGTGGAAGAAGATGAGGTCTTAGGAGCTAATTTTATAGGTCAGATCATATGGTGCTAGGGATCACTATACATGTGAAAATATTGAAATGGAAAATGCTCTTTTATAAACAATAGACTTATTGATTGAGAAGTGAAACCATTGAAGGGTTTGCCGAGGGGAATGACAGCAGAATCTGCAGGGAGAACAGTAGAGTGTTGGAGTAATCTAATGAGACATGATGGTGACTTAGAAAAGAGTGATTTGGTTTTGGGGGTTTTTCTTTTGGTGGGGTTGATTTGTTATACATTTTGAGGGCAGAACTAATAGAATGTGCTGGTAGACTGTATGTGTAATGTAAAATAAAAATTAGGATCAGAGATAGTCATATTACACTTATTTCTCACTTATTGACATGGTTAGGGTCCAAAGACCAGGTCATTATGTGAAAATAAATGTTATGGGAAAATGGATGACTACATCATTACATAACTGCCAACTTACATCATTCCATGATTTCCACCTCACTGAGAATCATGACCCTACCAAACTGATGCATAACCATAACCATCCCAGCCAATATTAGTCTCACCATGCACCATGGCATTCAGTGTAGTCAGGCATACATTGTTAACGTGCAAGATAATCAGATAGGAGATTTTTTACTGTTGTCACAAATGCAAACTGTTGTATGATGAGCTAGTCAATAAGTGAGGAGTAAGTGAATTCTCTCTGTATATGGCACATGGTAATTGTAAAATAAATCTAAGCTAGTATTAATTTAAGGAGCTCTGGTAGTGTAGTGGTTATTAAGTAGGGCTGCTAACCTCAAGGCCAGCAGTTTGAAACTACCAGCTGTTCTGCGGGAGAAAGATGAGGCTTTCTGCTCCTGTAAAGATTTACAGCCTTGGAAACCCTGTACAGGGTCGCTATGAGTCGGAACCAACTCGACGGTACACTACCACTACCGCCGCCACCACCACCAGTATTAATTTAATTTTTACCACCATAGGATAAGCACTGGACTGCTAACCACCAGGTTGGTGGCTCAATCCCACCAGCTGCTCCTCAGAAGCTCTATACAGCATCACTCTGAGTAAGAACTAACTCTACAACATTAAACAACAGTAACATATTTCAAACAAACAAACAAACAAACACCTCTTGCTGTCCAGTCGATTCCAACTCAATGTAATACCATGTGTTTCAGAGTATAAGTGCTCCAGAGGGTTTTCTGGGCTATAATCTTTATAGAAGTAGTTCACCAGTCTTTTCTCCTGGAATACCATCCATTGGATTTGAACCACCAGCCTTTAGGTTCTGCTTGTTAAGTACCGTCGAGTCGATCCTGACCCCTAGTGACTCTGTATAGGGGTTTCCAAGGAGCAGCTGGTGGGTTTGAACTGCAGACCTTGTGGTTTGCAGTCCAGTGCTTATCCTACAGTGCCACACCAGGACTTTTTAAAATCCCATTACCCTTTTCTGGTCTTCAGTCTTGCATTTTCATTTCCCTCCTATGTCACTGTAGCCGTTTAATCTGTGTAAAGCCATCTGTTTCCCTCCTTGATAATACAGGTAATCTGTTCTTCAAATTTCTGATTTTTATTAAGATCATCACTCATTACACGTCAAAGTTAGACATTTCTGTATTTCCCTTCATTTTTTCACCACCCCCCGAAACTCTCAAATTCAGTTTCCAAAGAGTTTGTACCTTCCCCCCCCCAACATAGATAATACATCTCTTCTTTTTATACACTGTCACAATGGCATCTTTTGCCAGGATTGTTGTAATAATATACCAAATTGTCTTTCAAACTCCAGTCTTCTTCCTCTCTAACTCATCCATTATGTGTTCCTGGAGTGATTATTTTAATTAAAGTCACAATCCAGTATCGATTCTTCCTGCTTAAAAATCATTTGGTAACACTGACTCCCCTTCACTTGTAGAGTGATATTTAATCCTCTTTTGGTGGCATGCAAAAGCATTCATGGCCTTTGAGAACTTTGCTTATTAGCTATTTTCAACATGATCTTTATAACTTACACACATGGAATTACTTAATTTTCTGAATGCTTGTTTTTTTTCATGCCGCTATGACTCCATGCTTGCTATTTTCTCTATATGCTATGACTTATCACCAGGAAAAAGGTCCTGGTGGCATAGTGGGTTAAGTATTTGGCTGCTAACCACAAGGTTAGTGGTTCAAACCAGCTCCTTTGAGAGATAAAAATGAGGCTTTCTGCCCCCATAATGACTTATAGACTCAGAAAACCTATATAGGGTCACTATGAGTTGGAATCCACTTGGTGGCAGTGAGTGTGTTTTTTATTTTTAACTTCATGGTCCACATTGCAGCTAAGTTCATGCTTGTTTTTTTAATGTGTATCTTATCATGCCACTCTTTGCCTTAAATTTTTGTAAAGTACATGGGCTAGACGTATTTTCTCAAATGTTATTGTTGTGTGCTATCAAGTCGGTTCTGACTCATAGAAGCCCTGTATAGGGTTTTTGAAGAGTGGCTTGTGTTTTTGAACTGCCAACTTTGTGATTAGCAGTCCAGTGCTTACCTAACAATTCCAAAATTCTTGAACTCTAACACAGTGCCTGGAGCATAGTGTTTTACAAATGTTAATCTGACTCTTGACTAAAGTATTTGTTGTTTAAGGGACTGGTCAAATTGCTTTTAACTGTTCATTATCAAAGTAATTTCTTTGATGAATTCTTCCCAAATTGAAACCTATGATTTTTCTGATACATACATGTATAAACCCTACCAGTAATTTAGATAAATTAACTCAATATTTCAAACTTAAAGTAGTTCCTTCTTATACTCAATTCTAAAACTCTTATACATAATTATTTCAAAGCAGTATATATATTCCATGTTTTTAGTAATTTCTTAAAATTAATTTTAAAAAGGCTTGTTGATACTGTTATGCACCATTGGACCAGGTATGGTAGGGCTCGGGAATGAGTATAAAAATAATTTCATATTGATACTTATCATAATACTGACTTGTCAAAATTGGAATTTTGCCTTTTGAAGTTCATTGTTTACACTTGGTAACCATGGAGATCATCACATTTGCACAAAAGAGGCTGAATGCTGTGAATGCCCTTTGGGGACCCACATGCTTTGGAGAATGGGGTGAATACCTTCTCAAAAATTATGTACATTAGAAAGCTCGGCTCTTGGCATCTTACAAATGATAATAAACTTAGTGGCACTTTAATGAGAGGGACTAGAGATACTCAAATTATTTATAATAAGCAACAAAATTATCACGTTGAAATTTGTGATGCCCAGTAATTAGAAAGATTTTCCCCAAAAAATGAGAACTCCAAGGGTAGCACATAGGTCTGAGGGCCATTCTTCCAAGGAAATGAATGTATTGCCCTAGGATAGTGGATTGTATTAGAGAGTAATAGATTCTCATTCCTGCATCATTCTGAAGTAAATATTATTATTGATGACTTAGGACCTTACAGGAGTGAAAACTAAAAATTCGAATTGAATAGCTGATAAATTTTCAAGTTGACATTTTCTGAAAACAGCATGAATAAGTCAGAATTATATTTTTACTAGAAAAATCAGGAGGTTGACTGTTAATTGTTATGTGATTGTTAACCTGTAATTACATGATACCCCCTAGAAAAATCAATCCAACTAACAATTATAAAGGTACATTACACAGCAATAACAGCAAAAACCCTTCTATATTTCCATGTGGTTTTCAAAAGGACCACAGTAAAAACCAACAGTTCCTGAAAATTTGTCATGATGGAAAAAATACATATACTTTTAAAAATCCTGGTCATATTATAAGACATTGTAAATCTTTCTTTTCAAACATGTATTTCTGAATCATCCAGTGCTAAAGAAGCAATCTACTTTCTAATATGTGCTTCTGGGGGTGGTAAGGTCAGCACCTCATCTGTGGTGTGCCACAAATCTGCATCTGATAGAATGATGTCTGCTTTGGAACAGATGGTCTCTGAGGCTGATTAATAATCACCCAATGGGAACAAACATGTAGTGCCTACCTCAAGAGGAAGATAGTAAATTTACACGTAGGATGCCTGGCATTTTATATATATATATAAATCATGAAAGATATTTCCACTTGGTTGGCTTGTTTCTTTCTTATCTTGACAATTCTGAAAGTCTTTAAGGGAGACAAGAACCTAATTCAGGTCCATTTATCGTGATCCTTAAATATAGCAATGGGATAAACTCTAATGTATGGTTTCCCCAAATGGTGTGTAATATTTTGCACATTGATTAGTTAGTGAATGAAAAGTTTTATGTCAAGAGGATTCACTTTTTTTAAAAATTAAACTATTATTACCAACTGATAAGAAAACCTCTCTTCCTCTTTTTTTCATTCTGACCCTAATATTATTATGGCTTATTATTACTCATTTATTCAACCAAATCTTCTTATGAATAGTTACTATTCAAAAGAAAATTTCTTTGAAAATTTGTGTGTACTATTTTTAAATCTTGCTAAACTCTTCCATGTTTTGGACTGTTTTCACTGGGGACATATTCAGTTTAAAAATATGATAACTGAAAAAAGACTTAAGTTGTCAAAAATTTCATTTCACATGGATACATAAGCAACACTCAAGAAGTAGCAGTTAAGAATTCAAAAGACGTATTGCATTAAGCAAATCTGCTGCAAAAGACCTCTGTGAAGTGATCAAGAGCAAAGATGTCAATTTGAGGACTTAGGTGTACCTGACCCAAGTCATGATCTCATCATATATATGTGGGGGAACAGGATGGCTCTGTAGAATAAGCACTGGATTGCAAAATACAAGGTCAGTGATTCAAGCCCACCAGCCACTCCACAGGAGAAAGATGAGGCTTTACATATTTACAAAGACTTAAATGTTGTTGTTAAGTGCCATCTAGTCAGTTCTGACCCATAGCGGCACTTTATGGGTTTTCGAGAAGCGACTGGTGAACCACTGACCTTACATTTCAAATAGACTTTGTAGTCCAGTGCATTAACCCACAGAGCCACCCCAGGACTCCTTACAAAGATTTATAGCCTGGGAAACCCTATACAGGTTTGCTATGATTTGGAACTGACTCAACAGTACTTAACAAAAACCGCATATGCTTGTAAAAGTTGGAAAATGAATAAGGAAAATCAGCGATTTGATGCATTTAAATTATAGTATTGGAGAAGAATATTTAAAATATCAGGGAGTCCCCAAAGAACAGACAAATCTATCTTGGAAGAAGTGCAGCCATATATATGCTTCTTAGAGGCCAAGATTGCAAGACTTCATTTCTCATACTTTAGTCATATTATAAGGGACTAGTAGTGTGGTGCTGTGGGTTAATGCGCTGGATACAAAGACGGTTTGATCCACAAGGTCGGCGGTTGAAACTCACCAGTCGTTCCTCAGAAACCCTATGCAGGGTCGCTATGGGTTGGAACCAACTCTCTGACACTTAACCACAATAACAAGTGCCTGGAGAAGGACGTCATTTGTAAAATGGAGGGTCAGTGAAAAAGAGGAAAACCCAAAGTGATGGAATGACAATGGCAGTAGCTGTAAGCTCGAATGTAACAAAAATTGTGAGGATGGCACAGGACCAGGCTTGGTTTCATTCAGTTATACATAGGTCGCTAGGAGTCGGAACCAACTTGACGGCACCTAACAACAACAGTAACAATAAGTAGTGGTACTTTCTGTGGATGATGTGCTTAGAAAAATGAATCCTGGTGTGGTGCTGTAGGTTAAGTTGCTGTTGTTAAGCGTCGAGTCGATCCCTACCCATAGCAACCCTTGTAGGGTTTCCGAAGAGCAGCTGGTCCTCTTGAACTGCCAACCCTGCAGTTCAAACGGCTTTGCAGTTTGGCGCATTGACCTACAGCGCCGCACCAGGATTCCGTAGGGTAAATACTGGATTGCTAATCTCAAGGTCAGCAGTTCAATCCCACCAGCTGCTCTTCAGACACCCTATACAGTGTCGCTACGAGTGGCAACCGACTGGACAGTACTTAATAACCACAACATCATTGCTTAGAGAACGTATTGGTGAGTGAGATCATTTATTAAGCAAGCTAGTAAAATTCGATGTGTCAAACTGTCTTACTAAACTAGGGGAAAACACTTTGTCTTCACATAAAAAATGAAATGTGTAATGAATTCACATAATAAAAAAATAATTTGCTTGAAATATTCATGCAGAGTTTATTTATTAACTCTAGGTATTGTTCTGATTTCAAGTCTCATTTTCATGTAATTAACTATCTTTAATAACATTTTTAAAGTAAACATACTTTACACTTAAGTTTACGCTTCTATCCACTTACCTCTTTATAATGTTAACTTTTGTGTTTGAACCTTTTTTGTTGTTAGTACATGGGTCAGAGTAAGAAAACTCTTATGAATTTGCATTAATTCTCTTTGGATGTAAGGGCACACATCAATACTTTTCATTTAGTAGCAATTTAAACATCTGTAAATGGCATGAGAATTATAGCTTAATATGCATGTTTGACTAGAGTGTATGATTGTATGGTTACAGAAATTTTCATAATTGGTGCCAGCTGAATAGAAATCATCAAGTGGAATTTTAAGGTATAATGTGTTTTGCGTGTCACATAGGTGTTTTGACTGTAGGAAGACAGATTTTGTCCCCCCCAAACATTCCAATATATCTAATATGCAGTTCTTGATTGCACCCAAATTTTGGGTTATGGCATGATCGCACTGACAACCTGACCTACTAAAAGGACTGGGTTCCTTAAACATTGCTGTAGTCCCTATACAAAAGCGTGATGATTTAATTTTAAGTAAAAACATTCAAATATACCCAAGAAGGGGCTTTGTAGATTATTCATTACTGGGGATAGACCACAATCATATTTCTTCTTCTTTTTTTTTTTTTCCCTCTTGTTGAATCTGCAATACCTCAGAGTATTTTCAAACTGGGGTGTGGTTAACATATTTTGGAAGTCTAGTGCTGACAGCAACCTCTATATTAAAAAAGATTATATGTATATTTATGTCATTGTCTTGCATTTATTATTTACAATAAAAAAACACAATTTAAGAAAAAAACTATTATCCTTGTAAAGTATAATTTTTATGACCTTTAGTGTTAAATTACTTTGTGATAGTGTGAATCTTAGTGTGAATGCACAAAGCTACATGCGGTTGCTGTTGTTAAGTGTCATCCAGTCTGTTCCGAGGCTGATGAGTTTGATCTACTTAAATTCTTATATCATTACTAAAATGATATTGTTGTTTGATGCCATCAAGTTGGTTCTGACTCATAGCAACCCTGTATAGTGCTTATCAACAACAACAACAAATAGGTTTTCCAAGGCTGTAAATCTTTACAGGAGCAGAAACCTTCATCCTTCTCCTGAGGAGAAGATTGCGAATAGTAATCCACTATGCCTCTGGGGCTCCATAAATAAATAGAAACAAACTGAAGAACCAGCATTATTTGAATCAATGACATTCATTTAATAGCATGGATTTTGTTGTTGTTGTTGTGTGCCTTTAATATTTTACCCATAAACCTATTGCTGTCAAGTCGATTGCAGTTCAGGTATTTCAGCTTGAAAAATTCCCAGTGTGTTTTTTGGGGGGTTTCTAACTCCAGTTCTTTGCATATTCAGTCATAATGTGTTTTTAGTCTTCTCATGTTGCCCTTTAAAATATTCTATTTAGCTCTTTTGCTTCATCATACCTGAACCACAAGTTTATATGTACTTTAATATGCTACTTACCCCTATTACTCAAGTTCTTTTGGTTCATCCAGTAGGTATGACAACCAGATTCTCTGATCATTCTTTTTCTCCTTTCACCTTCACTAAACTTTTGCATACCACACATCTACATAGACGTCATCTGCACTTCACTTGTCATTGCTCTGAGTTATAAACAGAAAGGGGTATGATAAAATTACATGGTTGGACTCAGTTATAGGGTGGCCATCCAGATGACTTGGGCTATGTTTATGTTCTCCTTATTAGGTTATATTTGAAATGAAAAGTACAGATTTAAAAAATCATATAGCAAATTCATGGGCCCCATGAGTATGCCCCTAGACTCTGATTGGAAAGCAGTCCTTTTGGGTATAATGTGGCTCTGTGAGTGCACATTCCTCCTTGTTCCTTTCATGTCCACTCTGCTGGGTGCTAGGATAGATGTTCTGTTTGCCTAACACTCAGATACTGAAAACGTACAGAACTGTGTCAAGAAGGATTTAAGAGGAAATCTTTCTTGGCTTGAAATACCACACTAGGGTTGTAAAGGGGGTAAATTTTAATGAGCACCATCTGTTGCAGATTAAAACAGAGGGGATGCAGCATTTGAATTCCTTGTCCAGAGTCAGACTTTTATAGTCCTAAGTACAATTGGTTGCAGTGTTGCAGGGTTCAAGGGAGATAAAACAGCAAAACTGCAAAGAGATTCATTTTAAATTTGCATGAGATTTTCTCCTAAAGGAGTTGCCATTGCCTATTTTCTCTTTATGTGAAATCTTTTGACTGAGCAAAGACAGTCTGTTTTGAAACTATGCTTTCTCCATTACTTCTACTTAATTGAAAAACAAAACAAAATTTTTACTTTTGTTATTAAAGGGAACTGTAACAGGATAAAAATCGCCACACCTCTCTCCATGAACCTTTGAATCCTCGCTCATCTCTGTATTGATTGGAGATAACCAGATTGACTCATGTTTATTCTAAGCTCTTGTGTCAAGAGATTTAATCACAGATTGACCTCATTGTGCTGTCGTATATGCATGTAACTTTGTGCAAGGGAAGGACAAATATATGTTTCTATGCAGACGTAAATATTTGGCACTCAGCATATCAGTATATTTAGCCTCATTTTAATTCTTCCCTTAAAACTCAGGATTTGGGGCCATTTTATAATAATACTTGTACTGAACTCAAATAAATCCCTTAATGAGGTTCCAGAAAATTCAAGTTAAATTAAAATCTATTACAACTCTACATTTCAAAAGGTCACTTCTAGGACAACTTGGGTGTTAAATTTCCACTAATCCATTCCTTCCTTAAAATGGGGGGCTTTTTTGTTTCAGCAAAAATTCTTTAACTTTTTAAAATTATATGAACTTTCAAAATATTTGATTTGTAAAAAGAAAAGGAAAAGAGTTATGAAAATGTATTATTGTGTGGGAGCAAAAGAAATCCTCAGTGTCTTGCCCAATCCCTAGAGAAGGTTTAAGGATTGTTTACTGTGTACTCCTCAGGAACTCCTGCATGTCCCCTGTCCCTTCAATCCAAAGTCTCATCTTCTACGCTTCTACACAGTTGTCTCCATATGTCTCTTGCATCTTCTATCTCATGCTGTCTCTTTAGGGCTTTATAAACCATTCTTCTTTTGCAGAAACAATAGAGCAATACAATATTTTCCTGACTTTAATCATATTAGGCATGTAGAGCTACCACTCATCTATCACTTTGTCTTAGTGTGGTTGCTTGTGGGTTGCTGTGATTCTGGAAGCTATGCCACGGATATCTTAAACACCAGCAGGGTCACCCACAGTGGACAGGTTTCAGATGAGCTTCCAGATGAAGACATACTAGGGAGAAGGAGAGATGAACCTACTTCCAAATATTGAGTCACTGAAAACCTTATGAATAGCAGAGAAACACTGTCAGATATAGTGCCGGAAAATGAGCTCCTCAGGTCGGAAGGCACTCAAAATGCAACTAGGGAAGAGCTGCCTCCTCAAAGTAGAGTTGACCATGCAAGTAAACTTTTACTAAAGTTAATACAGAAACAGCTGCAACTATACATCGACAGAGAACTTCCAGATTCAGAAGAGAACGTGGAACGGGGATATCATTGATGACGTCAGATGGATCTTGGCTGAAAGCAGAGAATACCAAAAAGATGTTTACATGTGCTTTATTGACTACGCAAAGGCCTTAGATTGTGTGTATCATGACAAGCTATGGACAACATTGCGAAATATGAGTATTCTTGAACACTTAATTGTGCTCATGAGGAATCTGTACATGGACCAAGAGGCAACTGTTCAAACAGAACATGGGGATACTGAGTGGTTTAAAATTAAGAAAGGTGTGTGACACGGTTGTATTCTTTCCCCATACTTAATCAACTTGTATGCTGAACAAATGATCCGAGAAGCTGGGTTATATGAAGAAAAACATGGCATCAAGATTGGAGGAAGACTCATTAACAACCTTCGATATGCAGATGATACAACCTTGCTTGCTTAAAATGAAGAGGACTTAAAATTCTTACTGATGAAGATCAAAGACCATAGCCTTTGGTATGGATTGCAACTCAGTGTAAAGAAAACAAAAATCCTCACCACTGGACCAATAGACAACATTCTTATCAATGGAGAAAAGATTGAAGTTGTCAAAGATTACATTTTTCTTGGATCAACCATCAACACTCATGACAGCAGCAGCCAAGAAATCAAACGATGTATTGCATTAGGCAAATCTGCTGCACAAGACCTTTTTAAAGTGTTGAAGAGCAAAGATATCAGCTTGAAGACTAAGGTTTGCCTGACCCAAGCCATGATATTTTCAATAACATCATAAGCATGTGAAAGTTGGACAGTGAATAAGGAAGATCATAGAAGAATTGATGCCTTTGAGTTATGGTGATGGAGGAGAATATTGAAAGTAGCATGGGCTGCCAAAAGAACAAACAAATCTGTTTTGGAAGAAGTACAGTCAGAGTGTTCCTTAGAGGCTAGGATGACCAGATTTTATCTCTCATACTTCAGACTATTGTCAGGAGGGACCAGTATCTGGAGAGGGATATCATGTTTGGTAAGGTAGAGGGTCAGAGAAAAAGAGAAAGACCTCAGCAAGATGGATTGACAAAGTGGCATCATCGATGGGCTCAAGTGTTGCAACAATATTGAGGTTGGTCCAAGACCGGGCAGTGTTTTGTTCTGCTGTGCATAGGGTGGCTATGAGTCGGTACCGACTCGATGGTACCTAACAATAACAACAACACGCATGTAGAGAGAAAGTAGTGTGTACTTCCCCTTCTGTTTCTTCATTTCCAAATAATTATGTTTGCCAGGCAGTTTGTCTAGCAAGTTTATCGGCTCTTAATTTTTTAAGGTGCATATAGATGGATGATAGATGTGAGGATAGGGAGTAACCAAGAGTTCGTTCTCCATTGTATTTGCCAAGTGCCATAATTTACAGAGCAAATCTGTAGACCAAGGTCATAACTGTAGTTTGATAATTTTTCTATAGTTTACAGGTTAGCAATCTGTAGTAACATCTGCTTGGATGCTTTGGAAGGGCAAGGTAGAATGTTGCTAGGACATTTAGTTCTATATCTAATAAACCTGAGTTGAATCTTGGAATTCCACTGAATATTTGTGCAACTGTGAAAACTATGTATTTTTTTCCCTCAGAGTATTATTTGAATATTTATGAGATAGTACATAAGATACCTTTATCTCTGTGCCTAGTCCACATAAATGCTCGATGTTGTTGTTAAGTGCCATCAAGTTGGTCACCCCATATAGGGTTTCCAAGGAGTGGATGGTGAGTTTGAACCAATGACCTTGCAGTTCAAACCAATTTTGCAGTCTAACGAAACAACCATATCAGGACCAAATACTCAATAAATGGATGGTACCTATAATTATTTGTCTCATGTACAAATTGACAATACTTTCTAGGAAAAATGTTTAATAATAAAGAATATTGAATGTATAATTATCTATTGTTATTAAGTGCTGTAGAGTTGGTTCTGACCATAGAGACCCTGTATAGGGTTTCTGAGGAGCCGCTGGTAGGTTTGAACTGCCGACCACGTAGTTCAAACTGACCTTGCAGTCCAGAGGGTTATCCTTCAGCACCACACCAGAATTATCTATAAAATGTTATATATAACAAAATGGCTTTTTTATATTTCCTGTCTATGATCAAATAGTATTTTATTTTTGTTGTTTTGTAGTAAACAAAGGAATAGTCTTGTGAGTTAATGACATAACACAGTGCATGGTATTGTGTTTCATTTTTAAATATCATGGTTAAGAAACCTGAAAGTGGAAAATCCTCCTGGGGTTTTAGAATTTGCTGCAAACAGCAGAATAATTTCCTAGAATAGGCATTTTAAAATGAGTCACAATTCAGACACTGCAGCACTGCAGATATACTTAGGGCACTTTGCCATGGGCACAGCTTTCAGGAAAGATGATGAGTGAGGCATCGTAGGGGAGCAGGGAAAGGGAAACACAATGTGATATTAATCAGACACAATGCATTTCTGAAGAATCAGAGCACAAATTCTGGATATAGAGATTTCAGTTCCATCTTTCAACTGCTAATAAATTGTCTCTCAGATTTGCGTACATGTAAGCTATCCTGAGATTTGGGTTAAATGTGAAGTAACTGGTTTAGGGTTTTCAGTCTCCCATGTGTAAATAATTTTAATAGTATGCAAATAATTCCATACTTGAAACTCCCAGTGAAAATAATTCCATTTCTATCTCTGTAGATCATCACAAGCTATAATAAATAGCCGCAACAGAGTTGCCAAGAGTCCCTGCCAAGAACATCCTTAGAGGGAGGGGAGCAGCAAAGCCTTTTGAGTAGAATGCTACTCAAACCTGGATCTCACTTCCTATTAGATAAATGATGTCCCTTTACATGCTAGGTTTTCTCTTTGTTGTTGTTAAGTGCCGTCGAGTCGGTTCCGACCCATAGCGACCCTGTACAGGGTTTCCGAGGGTGTAAATCCTTACGGGAGTAGAAAGCCTCATCTTTCTCCCGCGGAGTGGCTGGTAGTTTCGAACCGCTGACCTTAAGGTTCACAGCCCGATTCGTAACCACTACGCTACCAGAACTCCTTAGGTTTTCTCTTTAGTCAGATGTTATATCACAAATGTTATCCTTGAAGAAAAAATATAGTTGTTATGCATGTGTCTTGGAATCTTAATAAAATCATTATTATGTAAAGTCTAAAGGTCCATTTTTTTTTTTTTTTTTAACTCAGCAGGATGACTGTAGTTAGATCTCTGGGGAAATCCTCTTCAGTATTTTTCATGGGGAGAATTCAGCTGATTCTCGCAGGATCAGATTTTCCTACGAGTGGGGGAATATGAACTTAAAAAGCATTCTTCATTAAGAGTGATCATCTTTGCCAAGGAATTTTAGTCTGGTATCGTGTCAGCTGCTTTAAATTTAATCTTGTTTTTCCAAGATCAATGGGCTCACACAATTTACATTGGCTTAGTCCATACCTGCCAACCAGTGCTTTTGTTAAAACATCATTGTTATTCCTTTATAATGAAGACATGTGGCTGCCAAGAGACCCATAGTCAGCATTCTCCCTCAGACTCAAATGAAAGTCAGCCAGTAAAGAGAGAGAGAAAAGGAACTCTGTGGTTTTCATTTATTTTTTTGATTTTTTTTTTTTTTTTGCTTAACATTAACAATAACAACAAAAAAAATTCAGTTACTGTGAAGTCAGTTCTGACTGATAATAACTCTACAGAACAGAGTAGAACTGCCCTATAGTGTTTCCAATGCTGTAGTCTTTTCAGAAGCTGTAGTCTTGTCACATTTTTCTCCCTAGGAGCAGGCTGATGGATTCTAATCACCAAACCTTTCAGTTAGCAGATGAGCACCAGACCACTGTGTTATCAGGGTTCCTTCGGCTTAACATTAGGTTCATTATAAAGTCATTAGGATCTTGAAGCTAAAATAAGTAGGTAGGATAAATTCACCCCCAAATGTGACTGAAAGTTTGGAATAAAGTAGTGACAATAACTTTCATTTGAATCGTTTTTAACTCTTTGGGAGTCTCTGAGTGCCACAAATGGTTAAGTGCTTTGTTACTAACCAGTAACAGTTCAAACCCCCCCAGAGGCATCCTCAAAGAAAGGCCTTTAAATTGTTAAAAGTATTTCTCAAACATGTAAGCATTCTGAGATTTGGGTTCAATGTGATTTGCTTCTGAAATGTTACAGTCATGAAAACCCTATGGATGGGAAGGAGAAGGAATCACTTTCTAGGTAGTTGTTAAGTGCCATCATGTTGTTTCCAACTCATAGCTACTCTGTAAAGGGTTTCCAAGGAGCAGCTAGTGAGTTTGAGCCACCGGACCTGGCAGTTAGCAGTCCAATACTTACCCTACAGTGTGCCACAGCAGGTAGTAAACACTTGTTATTTTTGGTGATGGGAGAGATAATACCAGATAAAGGTTAAGTCTGCACAACTTGACCAAACTAAATGGTGATACAAAGTACACAAGAAAAAGAAACTTCAGTAAATGCTATAAAACAACCAATTTCACAACAGTAATTACTAAAAATGCATATGGTTACATAGGTAGTCATGTATGCATATTTGTGTATAGGAAGGCATATGCAAGTGCATCATGTGAAGGCAAAGGTATAGCTATTGTGTGCTCTCAAGTCCATTCTGACTCATAAACCCTGTATATGGTTTCTGAGAATGGCTGGTGGGTTTGAATTGCCAAACTTGCGGTAAGCAGTCTAATACCTGTCCTTCAGTGCCATATCAGAGCTCTATTGTTGTTGTGGCACTGTGGGTTAATGTGCTAGACTGCAAAGTCAGTTTAAACTGCAAGGTTGGTGGTTCAAGCTCACCAGTCGCTCCTTGGAAACCCTCTAGAGGGTCACTATGGGTTGGGACTGACTCGGCAGCACTTAACATTTAGTTGTTAAGTGCAGTAGAGTCAGTTACGACCCATAGCGACCCTGTATAGAGTTTCCGAGGAGCAGCTGGTGAGCCTGAACCACCGACCTTGCAGTTCAAACCGCTCTGCAGTCTGGCACATTAACCCAACGCGCCACAGCAGGACCCATCAGGGCTCTATGTTGTTGTTGTTAAGTGCCGTAGAGTCAATTCGACCCATAGCGACCCTGTATATGGTTTCCAAGGAGCAACTGGTGAACTTGAACCGCTAACCTTGCAAGCTCAAATGGCTTTGCAGTCTGGCACATTAACCCACAGCTCAGGGCTCTATCGTTGTTGTTGTTATGAGCTGTGGAGTCAGTTCTGACTCATAGCGACCCTGTACAGGGTTACTGAGGCTGTAAATCTTTACGGGAGCAGAAAGCCTCATCTTTCTCCCGCGGAACAGCTGGTAGTTTCAAACTGCTGTCCATGAGGTTCGCAGGCTGATTCGTAACCATTATGCTACCAGAGCTCCTTGCAGGGCTCTATATTGTTGTTAAGTGCTGTCGAGTCGATTCCGACCCATAGCGACCCTATATAGGGTTTCCAAGAAGCAACTGGTGAGATTGAAGCGCCAACCTTGCAGTTCAAACAGCTTTGCAGTCTGGAGCATTAACCCATAGCGCCACACCAGGCTTGTGTAAATCCATGTTAGTGTGTGCTGTATATATGCAGATCCATGGATATAATAAAGCACAAAGGCCCACAGTGAAGGAGACATCCTACATAGCCAAACAACTAGTGAAATAGGTTCAAGGGCTTAGCATCATAGTCTCATAGTTGTTCATAATGTTACACTTCCCTGCCCTAGTTCAGTGAGTAGCCTCTAGAACCTTAAAGCCAGCAAGTGGTCATCTAAGATTCAATTATTGGTATCTACTTATCTGGCATTAAAAGAGAGTGAAAGAAATTCAAGACTCAAGGAAGAAACCAGTCCACAGGACTAATAACCCACACAAACCATATCCTCTTCTAACCTGAGACAAGAACTAGATGGTGCCACCTACTACTACCAACCACTCTTACCAGGGACGCACCCAGCTAGAATGAGAAAAACATAGAAAAAAACTCATATCAATAATAATAAAAAAAAGACCAGAATTACTTGACTGAGAGAGACTAAAAAACTTGCCAGATTTTTTCCCTAAAATACTCTTTTAACCTCAAACTGAAACCACACCTTGCATTCACTGTTCAGCCAAACAATAGACTGGATCATAAAATAAACAATCAGGAGTAATACAATCCCTTAAACAATGAGCAATATGAGACCAAATGGTAAACATTTACCCAAAAACAAAGATAAGAAGATGAAGGGAAGAGAAGCTAGACAATGGAAACAGAATAAACAGAAAGGAAATAATTAAAATATTACATGTTGTGAAAATTGTAACCAATGTCATCAGCAATTTGTATAAAAAATATTAAATGGGAACCTAATTCACCGTGCATATGTTCACCTAGAAAAACAACAAATATTGAGGGGAAAAAAACCACCCCCAACTGTATGGAGTAGTTTCATTATAATAGCATGGGGTGACCATAAGTCAGAATTGACTTCAATGCAACTGTTTGTTGTTGTTGTTTTATACTCATTTATAAGCAAAGCATATTTTTCATTAACTTTAATGACCTTCAACAACTTTCTACAAATATTGTGAAGTTACTACTTTATGCTGTGACTGATTAGTCAATGTTTTAAGCTCACTATTGAAATTTTTAACAGCTTGAGCTTTTTGACCTGTGGTGTAAACATTCCTACTTCCCTTTATTTGATGCATTTTTCTCAATAGCTCAGTAAAGGTCTCTCTTTTTCTTACAGTCGGATAGCAATGCAAGTTTCCTCCGAGCAGCCAGAGCAGGCAATCTGGACAAAGTAGTGGAGTACCTGAAGGGCGGCATAGACATCAACACCTGCAATCAGGTAGGGAGGTGGAAACTTTTATTTGTGTTATAAAATAAACATTCACTTTTTAGATTTATTCCCAGAACCCAAGTTTTTGTTTTGTTTTATTTAATCTTTATTAAATTTACTAAAATATCAGTGCCTCAGATGTTTGAGACCCCATTTCTGCCCCCTTATCAATGTTTAAAGCTTAAGATGTTTGTATCTAAATCTGAGATAGCTATAGGATGGCAGTTTTTTCTATGGAATGTTCTAGGCCAACCTTTTCAGGAATATTGACAGAGAATGAAATTTTACTTATCATTTTTTATCAACTTAATCCAGATTCTAACATCGTCTCTTCATTGCGATATAGTTTTTACTTGTGGGTAGCTGATTGTAATAGTTTGTGGTATAGAAATCAGCCATCTAATCAAAATTCTTCCCCCTTTAAAAAAATAATTTCAAATAAACAGAGGTTGAAACTGTTGGCTTAAATAAAGTGTTTGGATTATTCATTATTTACTTGTATTCCTTAAGGAATTTAGAGAATATTATACATTTGTGCTTTGGCACTGTAGAATAAGCACTGGACTGCTAACCACAAGTTCAGTGTTCAAAGCCACCAACCACTCTTTGGAAACCCTCTATAGGGTTGCTATAAGTCAGAACTGACTCAATAGCATTTTAGCAACAACAGTCTTTGGTCCCATGGATGATGTTGATTTTATACACACACACATACATAAGTGCCGTTGAGTCGGTTCCAACCCATAGCAATCCTGTCTAGGGTTTATGAGGAGTGATTGGTGAACTTGAACTGGCAATCTTATGGTTCAAACCAACTTTGCAGTCCAGTGCATTAACCCGTAGTACCACGTTGGTTACACCAGGACACTCA
>NW_006408706.1:2795384-2797298 GCF_000296735.1 Chrysochloris asiatica
TATATATATAGAGAGAGAGAGAGAGAGAGAGAGAGAGAGAGAGTTTTTCTTAAATACTATATATACATTTTATTGTGGCAAAATACAAATAACAGTAAGTTTGCCACTTTAACCATTTTTAAGTATACATTTCATTCACCTTGTACAATTATCCCCACTATCCATTTGCAAAAGTTTTAATTACCCCAACCAGAAACTCATTACCTTTTAAGTAATACATCCCAATTTTCCCCTCCCCTGAGTCTGATACCCACTAATAAACTATTGTCTCTATGCATTTACTTATTTTAGATATCTTATGGAATTAGGACCATACAATATTTGTTCTTTTGTACTTATTTCACTCAGCATAATATTTTTCAAGGTTCATTATTTCATTGCTATATCACACCTTCATTTTCCTTGATAGCTGAAAAAGATTCCATTGTATGTATATATCATTGTGTTCATTCATTCATCTGTTGATGAATGGTTGGGTTGTTACAGCCTCTTTACTACAGTGAATAATAGTGCTACAATGAACACTTTGTGCTATTTTTGACTAAGATTCTATGCTAAAAATTAAAGTACTTGTGGACCCTAGTATTTACTATAATTTGCCAAATCTGTGATTTTATTATTTGGTGTGTGTGTGTGTGTTTTGACAGAAAGTTGCTGGGAAGTGAATAATCTTGACTAATTTTAAATTAAGAGGTAAATTTTATTAGTGAGTTCTAAATTATCAATAATATACTTTATTTTTCCCATCCTTTGAAATTGCTAAATCTCTTAAATTGTTGTTGTTAAATGCCATTGGGTCATTTCCAACTCACAGCAACCCTGCCGACCTTGCGGTTCAAACCAACTTTGAAGTATCCCCACAGTGCCACACCAGGACGCAAATACAATTTGTCAAAAATGAGCCTAAAGTATTCTATTATAAAACTTACTCTCCACCCAAATTCCTAGATGCTGATTCCCTCACCAATGTGTCAACCCCATCCCTCTTCTTCCCTTGCCCGCCCCATTCTAGCCCAGCACTTTTCTCTTGATACTTCATTTATGTCCAGTTTTGTATTAACTTGGATCACTTCATAATTCCTTACCTGCATTGTCATGACAATTTCCTCAATTGGTTTCTGCCTCTGTCTTCTCCACTCTTGTGAATTCTTCACAGTGTTATTTGAGTGAATGATCTTTCAATAATAAAAATATGATTCTAGTACATTACCCTCCTCTGCTTATAAATTTCCTATGGCTTCAATGTCTAGAACCATAGAGATGTGGTTAAGGACACACGATTCCCCCTCTCCCCATCTCCCTCTGAGAATCACTGGCAAAGAAACCATTGCTACTGATAGCAAGATCTCTTGTCCTTAGGGGAGTAGGTCTCAAATTCCGAGAGCTCCTTGCTGTAGAGACAGACAATCTGCCATGGGCCCTGATTATCCCTGTACAATCTTTCTGGTAAAATCATGACCACTCTATACTTGGGTCTTTTCATTGTGGTGCTTATAGTGAGCAATCTTGAAGGATGTGGTAACACCTCCCCGAGAAAAACAGATTTGTGGGTTAATGCCCTAGACTGCAAAGTCAGTTTGAATCACGTGGTCAGTGGTCCAAGCTCAACAGCAGCTCCTCGGAAACTCTATACAGGGTCACTATGGGTTGGAACTGACTCAATGGCACTTAACAACAACAACTATAATAGAGACCTGGTGTGGTACTCTGGATTAATGCACTAGACTGCAAAATTGTTTGGAACTGCAAGGTTCAAGTTCACCAGCTGCTCCTCTAAAACCCTATACAGGGTTGCTATGGGTCAGAACTGACTCAATGGCACTTACCAACAACAACATTATAAAAGAGCCATAGGAAATAGGGGTCCTGGTATGGTGCTGTAGGTAAGCACTGGACTGCAAGGTCAATTTGAAC
>NW_006408706.1:2798428-2815198 GCF_000296735.1 Chrysochloris asiatica
TACAGATTTCTCAGAAGTACAATTAAGTGTTCTGGAATACTCATATTTCTCAATGTTGTCCATAGCTTGTCATGATCCACACAATCGAAAGCCTTCGCGTAGTCAATAAAGCATAGGTAAACATCCTTCTGGTATTCTCTGCTTTCAGCCAAGTCCATCGGACATCAGCAATGATATCTCTCGTTCCACGACCTCTTCTGAATCCACCTTGAACCTCTGGAAGTTTTCTGTCAATGTATGATTGTAGCCATTTCTGTATTATCTTTAGCAAAACTTTACTTGCTTGAGATATCAAAGAGATTGTCCGATGATTTCCACATTCAGTTGGGTCACCTCTCTTTGGAATGGGCACAAATATTGATCTCTTCCAATCAGTCAGCCAGATAATTGTCTTCCAAATTTCTTGGCAGAGTGCTCCTTAGAAGTCAAGATAGCAAGACTTCATCTCTCATACTTCAGAAATGTTGTCAAGAGGGACCAGTTCCTATAGAAGGACATAATGCTTGGTAAAGTGGATGGTCAGCAAAAAAAAAAAAAAAAAAGAGGAAGACCTCCAAAGTGAGATGGATTAGCACAGTGCCAGCAGCAATGGACTCAAACAAAACAAATGTGAGATGGTGCAGGACTGAAAAGTGTTTCATTCTGTTGGGCATAGGGTCACTATGAATTGGAATCAACTCGACAACACCTAACAACAACAACAACATTATAAAAGCAGTGTATCCCCTAAGATCCATGTTCACTGATCTTGTAGCAGCATCTACCACAAATACCAGTACCCATTGGTCCTTTGTGTTATCCCAATGGCATTAAGGGGTTCTAGAGAACTGGTTCAGGCATTGTGAATTATGTAATAGTTTACATGGAAGAACATTAGCTTTACATTCATCCTATATCATTTCATTGCCATGGTTACAATCCCTCCATGCATCATCAACTAACCAAAGGATATATCCCACAAGCCTGCACTCTGGTCGTCAGCACACAGCCCCTCTTCCTCTCTTGGTCTAGAGTCCCCAACCACTCCATCTCTCCACGTCATCATCTCTGCCTCCATCTCTGGCGTCACTGCTTCTCTGGGTAGAGTTCAGCTACTACTCTTGCAGTGAATTTTAAAGTTCTTTGTCTCTAATTTAGAAGATTAATTTCTTTGGCAACCACTTTACTTTAGCTTGTTGTTGTTGTCTGACACCATAGAATCAAATCCCATTTATAGTGGCTCTCTGTATAGCAGAACTAAACACTGGCCCATCTGTGCCATCCTCACAATTGTTATTATGTCTGAGTGCATTGTTGAAGCCACTGTGTCAATCCATCTCCTTGAGAGTGTTCCAATTTTTTCCTGACTTCAAAAATATGTGACAACAAATCATACCTCCTATAGCTCACTTTAGAGTAGCATAGTGGTTACGAATCCGGCTGCTAACCTCACGGTCAGCAGTTTGAAACTACCAGCCATTCTGCAGGAGAAAGATGAGGCTTTCTGCTCCCATAAAGATTTACAGCCTCGGAAACCCTGTATAGGGTTGCTATGAGTCGGAACCGACTCTACGGCACATAACAACAACAACAACAACTCACTTTACTCCACCAGGCTCAATAGTTCATTGAAATGGCTACACAGAACTCAGACACCATGTTAAGAGTTACAGTGCTTAATAGGAAAGTTAACAGGTTACAATTTGGGGTCAGAAATGCTCAGAGCACAGTTGTTCCAGTCAGAGCTGATCACTGCCCAAAGGACATACCATTCCACCATAAGACTCAGCCTGAAAGTACATGGCTCTAACTCCATGGGCCAACAAACCTAGTTCTCCCTCTTAAGTGCCTGAAGGCATTCCACTCTCCAAGCAAGCTTCCTGTCCAAAGTTACACAGCTTTACTTGCTCCATTCGCTGGGAAGTCCATTGCTCTGTCTCATGCTCTGCTTCTTGGTTATGCTGCTGCTTGTCTTCCACTCCTTTGGCATCAGCCCTCTGACCTTGGGTTGAGGAGGCTCAGTGTATAGAAATCTCAAGGTCTAAAGGATACACTCCACCTCTTGCTTGTCTTTCATGGTAGTGAGATTCTCCCTTACTGTTTCTCAGATGGTTCATTTTATAGTCACCCTAGGGTTTCAGGTGTTTAAAATTATAATTAACTGTGCTGAATCCTGTCATCCTATCAGTATCTTCTCCCACCTGCTCTTACCCAGACCCAGCAAGGAAGAAACATAGTTTGGTGGGAGTTACAGACTATGGCTAAAACAGACATTAGATAATTAACTACACCACACTGACCCACTACTTTACCAAGCATGGTATCTTTCTCCAGACACTGGTCCCTATTGATAACATGGTCGAAGTATGTGAGATGAAATCTTGCTATCCTCACTTCTATGTAACCTAGCTGTACTTTTTCAAGAAGTTTGTTCTCCTGACAGTTCATGGTAACTTCTCCAAGACCACTGTTCAACAGTTCTTTGCTGGTTGTTATTATTAAGTACCATGGATTGATTCACAGCAACCCTGCACAGGGCTTCTGAAGCTGTAAATCTTTATGGGAGCAGAAAGCCTCATCTTTCTCCTGTGGAATGGCTGGTAGTTTCAAACTGCCGACCTTGAGGTTAGCAGCCTGACTGGTAACCACTACACTACCAGAGCTACAAGTTCTTTACTGGTAGTTAGGTAAAATTTCAGACCCTAGAGAGTTCTTGACATTGACATATAGTACAACGCTAAATTTCTTTATTCTAATATATGAAATCTTTGTACGCTGCTTCTATATATCTTTTGTTGTTGTTGTTCGGTGCTATTGAGTAGATTCCAACTCATAATAACCCTATGCACAACATGAATGAGACACAGCCAGATATTGCACCATTCTCATAATTGTTGCTATCTTTGAGCCCTTTATTGCTGCCACTGTGTCAAATCATCTTGTTGGGGATCTTCCTCTTTTTCACTGAACGTCCACTTTTCCAAGCATGATGTCCTTGTCCAGGGACTCGACCCTCCTGATAACATGTCCAAAGTATGACAGACAAAGTCTTGCCATCCTGGCTTCTAAGAGCATTCTTGTTGAACTTCTTCTAATATAGATTGATTGGTTCTTCTGGCAGCCCATGGTTCTTTCAATAATTAAAATACATGAGTTTTCCAATCTACTATATTCATTGTCTGACATCCACATACATATTGGTTTGGATCAGGAAAACTTTCATCCTCAAACTGACATCTTTATTCTTGAATACTTTAAAGGTCTTGTGCCTAGATTTGCCCAATACAATACTTAATTTGACTGTTTTGACTACTGCTTCCTTGAGTGTTGATTGTGGATCCAAGTAAATCAGATTTGACAATTTGAATATTTTCTCCATTTATCATGTTGTTTATTGATCCAGTTGTGAGAATTTCTATTTTCTTTACGTAGATGTGCAATGCATAATGAGGGTTGTAGCTTCTGATTTCCATCATTAAGTAGATAGTTAAATGTACTTCAATTTTAAGAGTTATTATGAAAAGTCAAATAAGATACAGAGCAGAAAATAAATTCTAAATGCTCAAGAAGGTAGATGTGGCATTTGTTCAGTCAAAATATTGATAATTATGAATGTTTAGTACACAAACTTATTATGACATGAGAAAGAAGAGAGAAAAACTGCTTTATTTTGTGCCTAAGGATCCCTGGTGGAGCAGTGGGTTAGTTTTGGGCAGTTAACAGAAAGATCAGCCGTTAGAATCCACCAGCTGCTCCCTGGGAGACAGATAAGACAATGTGTTTTCTTAAAGATTGGTGGTGGAGGTGGAGATGGAGGTTATGTGCTGTGGAGTTGGTTCCAATTCATAGTGACCCTTATAGGCTATAAATCTTTAAGGGAGCAGAAAGCCTCATCTTTCTCCCACAGAGCAGCTGGTTGATTCGAACTATTGACCTTGCGGTGAACAGCCCAGATCTGAATTCACTATGCCTTGAAAGCCTTATGGAGCCGTTCTACTTTGTCCAAAGGGGCGGCTGTGAGTTGGAGTTGACTCGATGGCACCGACTTTGGTTTGGTTTTATTTTGGTTCTCAGCCGGAATTGTTGGGGAGCGTTATGACATGCACCATAGAAAACAGGACTTTCTGTACCCTGTTGTATTTCTCAATGAAAAGCAATCTGGGCTGCGCCGGCTTTCCAAAAATATCACATGTGTTGGCGTGTTATAAATTGAAATTTGAATCAAATTTTTTTCTTTATGAAATTGGTTTTGTGAAACTCTACAAAATTTTATTAAACTATAAAACTGTTTTCACAAAAATTTGGAACTGCATCTAAAATTGTGTATGACTTCTAATCATTTAAAAAGTATGGGGAATTTTAATAAATTTGGTATAGGATAAAAAAAAAAAAAACTATTTTCTAATTTTCCTTTTCCAAATGATTGCTAATCTGGCTACTAAGTTTCATTTTATAAAAAACATTATATGTGTAATTTATTTTATTTTAAAATCTCTTATGCTTTCCTGGTGTGGTGTTGTAGAATAAGCATTGGACTGCTAGTCACAAAGTTGGCAGTTCAAACCCACCAGCTGCTCCTTGGAGTCCTGGTGTGACACTGTGGTCTAATGTGCCAGACTGCAGAGCCATTTGAACTGCAAGGTCGGCAGTTCAAGCTCACCAGCTGCTCCTCAGAAACCCTACACAGGGTCGCTATGGGTCAGAACCAACTCGATGGCACGTCACAACAACAGCAAGTTCACATTGAATTGTTTTTGGGAGTCCTGGTGTGGTGCTGTGGGCTAATGTGTCAGCCTGCAAAGTCATTTGAACTGCAAGGTTTGTGGTTCAAGTTCACCAGCTGCTCCTTGGAAACCCTATACAGGCTTGCAATGGGTCGGAATCAACTCTATGGCATGGCATGTAACAACAACATCAACACCATACTTTCATAAAAGAGAATAAACCTTAACATTTACTCCTTGTTTTTATCTGTTTAGTAATTATCCATGATTTAATACTGTTACAAGCAAAGTTAATATCCAAACATAACAAATATACTCTATAATATTTCATAAATGTTTATCACTAGCTACAAGTCAATAAAATCCCCCAGAAGATTCTACTGTGTATAAAATTTCTTGCTTCTACTGCGATGACTTCAAAATGAAGAGCTATCATATCTTTTATTGACCATAAATTAGATACACAAGATTAATAGTTCTTAAAATGTGGTAATATTTGATCTTGACATTTTACCATTATGGTATAAAGTGCAGAATTGCCCACTATATTTTATGTTTCCTTTTTCAAAAACAGAAGGCAAAGTCAAAGCACCATTTTCACCAAAATAATATGAATAATCCTAAAATACCAGTCCCTTTATAAATAAGAAGGTACATCCAGAAATGACTTTAGCATTTGCTCACATAGTGTGACTCAGACCATGGACATTTTTGAATATCATGTTAAAAGTGTGGGTGTCAGAATACAAATTCACATTCTATTCACTTACCAGTTAATGGGTCATCAGCTAAGTGGCCCAAGGCAATTAACTTCTTTAGGCCTCAGTTTCTTCAACTGTAATTTCATGAACTTAACAATGTTTAAGTCATAGGTTTGCTGTGATGATTAAATGAGATGTTTGCAAAATGCTTAGCAAAGCAAGCATTTAACAGCATCGATGGACTCAAGCATGGCAACAGTAATGAGGTTGGCCCAGGATCGGGCAGTGTTTCATTCTGCTGTGCATAAGGTCATTATGAGTCAGTACTGACTCGATGGTACCTAACAACAACAGCAACAAAATGACATTAATTCTTGACCTCAGCTTTGTCAAAAGTAGAGTAGTAAGATCATAGCTGTTTCTTTCAATAGGAAAGGCCACATTTAGGAGCAATTGGATAATAGTTACTGTTTATCTGGACTGCGCTAAAGTAAAATCTTTTTTTTTTTTTCTGGAACTAAAATCTTTTACAAATATCATTGGGATCCATCTGGTTTGGACCTGTCTTTAAAAATGTCAAAAACAATTTCATTAGACTAGGATTTTGTCAAAGGCAAAGAAAAAATTAACTACATAGAATGAAATTCATGAAGTTAATAAAATATGTAGCCAGTTAAATTAAGTGTAAATATTTGCATAAATGACAAGACTGTGTATCTGGAGTGTTTGTTATTGATCTCAGTTTTGCCTTATTTCTGGTTAGGTGTGCCTTTTGTTTGGGGATCTGCGTCATTCTCTGAGATTCTTCATTGTATTGTTACTGGTCATTCTTCAGCGCTGGATAGCTTCAGTTTAGAGTGAACTTGAGTGAGGTCTATTTTGAGTACTTAGAATTCTCTGTTGATTGATTGTTGATTGTTGATAAGTGTTCAATGTGCAATTATTAGAGACATTTAACCGACTACTTTTGCATAGTTCTGAGAATCTTTATTTCTATTTGCATCTACACAGATTTATGATGCTGCTTGAATGTGACTGTAGTTGTTAAGTGCCGTTGAGCCAGTTATGCCTCATAGAGACCTGGTATAAGATTTCCAAGAGGTGGCTGGTGAGTTTGAACCTCCAACCTTGAAGTTCACACCAACCTGGCAATTGACTGCTTATCCTACAGAGCCATGCCAGGGCTCCTCCATTTTTAAAATACCAGGGTGACTTAATTAAAATTATTTTTGTAACTATCTTTTCTTCCTAAGTACTTTGCTGAAATAGTTTAGACAAGAGTAGAGCAATTTATATCCTTAGAAAACTCTTGAATGATCTTATCCTGTGAGTTAAGGACGTGAATTTCAATGCATGACTCCCAGGCAGCTTCTCAACTCTCCTTAATTTATCTGAGACTCATAATCCCAGCATTTTTTTTTTCTGCCAAATCTGAACTCAGTCTCATTGATGTTTGCCCATTTATCCAAAGATTTATTGTATGTATTATTATGTGGAAGACACTATTCTAGGCTTGGAGGACAAAGCAGACAAAAACCCCGCTCTTATGGACTTCATAATCTACAATCTAAGAGGAGACAATCACTAAGGAAAATGTATGGAATGTGAATGGGTAGCAAATGATTGGGGGAAAAATATAGTGAGAGTGAAGTTATGGGTCAGAAGGGGAGCCACATGTAATTTTAGATAAAAGGATCAGAAGACGTGAAGGAAGGAAGGAAGCTATGAGCCATTTATTAGAAGAAAGTACCTTCTAGAAGACTTTGTTGTTGTTATTGTTAGTTGCCATCAAGTCAATACTGACTCATGGCAACACCACACCAGCAGAAATGAACACTATCCAGTTTGCAGTTATAGATCATTTTGATCCATAGAGTTTTTATTGGCCAGTTTTCAGAAGTAAATCACCAGGCCTTTCTTCCTAGTTCATTTTGGTCTGGAAGTTCTTCTAAAACCTACTCAGTATCGTAGCAATATGTGAACCTTTACTGAGAGATGGGAGGTACATTGGCCAGGAATTGAACCTGGGAATAGAACCCAGGTGTCCCACGTGGAAAGTAAGAATTCTATCACTGAGCCACCAATGAGCAGTCCTTGCAAGTTCAATAGTCAGCACAGAGGCCAGCATGTCTGAAATATCATGAGTAAGAGAAAGAATAGTAGGAGGTCAGGGGAGAGCAGAAACCAGGGATCAGGTCAGGTGAGACCTTGTAGGCTATTTAGAAACTCTGGTTTTAATTCTGAGCAAGGTGAGAACTGCTTACGGAATTTTTAGCAGATAAATGAAATAGGCTAACTCATGTTTTAATAGTAACACAGACTGAAAAGTTGCAGAAACAGGGAATGCTTTTGCCCGAATACTTTAGGTGACAGCTGAGGTGTTTTACACCAGGGCAACAGTAAGAAAGTGGGTGAGAGGTTGTTGGATTCTGGATGTAGTTCAGAGATGGAGCTGAAAGATCTTGTTGAATGATTTTGATGTTGGATAATAGTACAAGGGAGGATTTGAGGATTACAATTGGGGTTTCAATGGGAAAAAAGAGAGTTGAAATTTCATAAACAGAGATGGGGAAGATTCTGTGAGAAGTGGGTTTGGATGAATAACCTGAAAGTTAGTTTTGAAAATGTTAGTTTGACTTGCTGTCTGACAGCCATGATGTTGAGTTGATATGTGCCGTCGAGTCAGTTCCAACTGATAGCAACCTGTATAGGGTTTCTGAGGAATGGCTGGTGAGGTTTGAACTGCCGACCTTGAGGTTCAATCCAATCTTGCAGTCCAGTGCATTATTCTACAGTGCCACACCAAGCAGTTGGATATATGAGTGTGGAGTTCAGGAGAGAAGTTTTGGCCAGAGATATACATTTCAGAATCATCAGTATATTTAAAACAACAAAAACAAGTTGCTATCAAGTTGATTTTTTTTCAATGACTAATTTTTTGGGGGAAGTAAATCACCAAGTTTTTCTTACAAGTCACCTCTGGAAGAAACCTTTCAGAGTGCATTAACTGGTTGTAGCACCCAGTGACTTGCCATCACTGTATAGATGGTATTTGAAATCATGAAACTGGATGAACTACCAAAAGAGTAAACGTTTGTGGAAAATAGAAGCAGTACACGCACTGAGGGTGAAGGCATCCCAACGTTTACAGTCAAGGATGTGAACAAGAGCCAGTCAGGAGAATGGGGAAGAGTACTTAGAGAAGTAGAAGGAAACCTGGAGAGTGGATTTTGAAAGTCATGTTAAAAAAATTAAAAAGATGCCAGGTACAATAAATGATCACTTCTGTTAACTGCTGTAAACAGATCAAGCAAACTGAGAAAAACTGACCAAGAGGTTTATAATATGATGGTGACAGGTAACTGGGTGAAAACACTCTCAAAGGAGAGTTGGGCAAAAGCCTCACTGAACATTCTCTCACGGATTTTTCTAGAAAGGAAAGAAGATAACACGATATGTACCTGGAAGAGGAAATAAGATCAAGAGAGGCTTCTTGTTCGTTTGTTTTTAAGATAAAAGAAGTAATAAATTTTTTGTTTCATGGATGAAAGACAAATCCAAAAAGAAGAGAAAATGAATAGTGCAGGACAGCAAGAGAGACACAAGAACTGCTGGAAGATGTTCTTGAGTGGTGTTCTAGATTTTGGCTGCTGAAATGTACATTGGATTCCCAAACCCTATACCAGTGTTTTGTTCTGCTGTATACAGGGACACTACGAGTCATAAACAACTCAAGAGCACCGAACAACAACAACAACAACATACCTTTGGATGTAGTCCGATTTGGGAAAAAGGCTTTTCTTTGTTACATTGTTGTTGTTCCAACTCATAGCTATCCTGTGTACAACAGAATGAAACACTGTCTGGGCCTGAGCCATCTACATAATTATTGCTTAAGTGCATTGTTGCAGCCACTATGTTAATTCAGCTAGTTGGGGTCCTCCTCTTTTTTGCTGATTCTCAAATATTTTATCAGTCAAGTCCTTCCCCTGGATTGGTCCCTTCTGATAACATGTCCAAAGTATGTGACACAAATTCTCAACATCCTTGTATTTTTTTGTTTTAAATTTTTATTGTGACTCGTGATAGTTTACATGGGAGAAAATCAGCTTTACATTCATCCTATTGTATTTTGTTTCATTGAAAAGACTACAATCCCCTCCATGTGTCGGGGACTGACCTCGACATAGTTGTGTTGTTCACGAGTGTTTGGTTCACGAGGAGGGGAGATCCAGCGGCAATAGGGATAGCGAAAGAATACACAGACAAACAGAAGAAGGGAGACAATGAGGCACCCCAAAGCCAGGGTGGATACATCACTGGTGGGCAGGCTTGAGACTACAGGCATCATGGCCTCTGCAGGCAGCAACTCACTGCCCTGCAATCTTTATGGCATGCCTTCCAACCTGTAATGCACTGCAATCTTTACTCCATGCCTTCCAACCAGTAATGCACTGCAATCTTTACTCCATGCCTTCCAACCAGTAATGCACTGCAATCGTTACTGCAAGCCTTCCAACCAGTAATGCACACCTGGGGAGGCCCGGGGCTCTGCTTTATTCAGGGGAGGAGCTTCACACCAAGCTGGGAGGGACCAAGGCAAGGTACAGCTAACATCAGTACTTTCCCAGACATTCAGGTAATTTTACATCATACTTCGCTGGTTTGAATTCCAGGCCAGCAACTTGGTTTCTCAGGCCCAATTAACATATCTATAGCCCCTGAGCACAGTTGGGGGAAGGTGAGTTCTGCAGGAGACGCCCAGGTGAATGGGCTGCATCTGGAAAAGGGATTAGGGAGGATGGGTTCTTTGTCTATAGAACAAAGACTGAGAAGTAGCTAAGATATTTTTAGTTAATCCTTTGGAGAAAGGTTTAACCTTGCAACCTTTAGTCTCAGCTTTAGGAAAATATCACATTTATTTGTGGATTTTCAAAGGCTCCGTGTATTAATTTAATATATATATAACTGAATATTAAGATGAAAGCAATTTGCCATTAACTGCCAGTGGCCTCATTTGTTACACTCGGGCCTATAGGGCCTCGAACCTCTGATCAGTCTTACACGGTCTGCAACAACATCCATGCATCATAAACCATTCATCATCATTGCTTCTAGTCCTTCTGGTTTTTTTTTTTTGGATGTACACAGAAGCACTCAGGAATATATAATCATTCAAACAACCAAAGGGCATACCCTGAAAGCCTGCCCCCCAGCCACCAACACACAGTCCCTCTCCCTCCTGAGTTTAGAGTCCCCAGCTGCTCCATGTCTCCATGTCATCGTCTCTGCCTCCATCTCTGGCGTTGCTGCTTCTCTGAATAGGGCCCTGCACTCTGCTCTTCCCTCTTGATGGTGCCAGAGTCCTCTGTTCCTGGACTGAAAGATCAACCACTCCCCTCCGTTTGTTACAAAACATCTACTTTTACATTGGCAACAATCTCAATCAGTCCTGATAACAATTATTCACTATTGAACCAGAAGAATCATATCCCCATCTCCTTTCACCAGCCCCATCCAGACCAGTTGAAAACCACTCGGTGGAGAGTCTACCTTCCCCACACCCTCTGAAACTTAGCTCCCTCTTGAAAACTTGGAAGCTAGTCATTCATGCCTTTATAGTCCCCCATTTTATGTAGCCACTGGCTAAGTTTCCCATCTCTGTCAACCCTGTGTACAGAGGGGGTGGGAATGACTCTTGCTGTGAAGATTTGTTCCCTCTTTTAAATTACTATATCAAGTTCATCAAATTGTAGTACATTACACTTTTTTTCCTCTTTTTTCTTCCTCTGGTTGAGTTGTGATAATCCATCCATTGAAGATAGGTCAAATGGGTACTATCTGCAAGTATGGGTGTTCTTGTGCATCTCCCCATACTTAATATCAGCTGGACGCTTCACTCTCCACTCTAGCCCTCTGTAGCTATGTCCCTGTGCATGGGCTCAGGAGTCCACAGGTCTCGCCACACTGCTGGCCAATCAAGTCTCATTCCAGGTTGATGGGAGTCTATTGATCATAGTCAGACTCAGCCCACAACTTCATTGCTGCTTTTCCCTTACTTTTCCTTATCTGTAGACCAACATGGTTGCCAGCAAGATTAAATGCCTGCTCATGTATTCCCTTTGAGTTTCAGTCTTGGAGGGGTTAACCTGAAGTGACGATTGCTTGCCTTGATCAACATCATTGTTTTAAGGAACATTCTGGATGTGCTTCTTCCAAGATAAACTTGTTCATTCTTCTGGCACCCTACAGTATATTCAATATTCTTCGCCAACACCATTATCCATTATTCAAAACATCAGTTCTTCTTCAGTCTTTGTTATTTATTGTCCAATTTTTACATGTATATGAAGTGATTGCTAATGGCATGGCTTGGGTCAGGTGTACCTTAGTCCTCAAAATGACATTTTTGCTTTCTAACACTACTGCTTCTATGGCTATTTGTTCTGGATTCAAGTGAAATTAAATCCTTGACAACTTCAATATTTTCTGATTAACACCATGTTACATATTGATCCAGTTGTGAAATTTTATATTGTTATATTAATGAGGCCAAATCAGTGTAGACTGTATCATAAACCTTACTACTTCAGTTACTTAAAAAAACAGTATAGACACAGAGGCAAATGAGCACAAACTGTAATGGGGGGCTAGGTAAATGCCATGTGCAGACCACCTAGGAAGCGAAGAGGGTCAGGGTTTCACACAAGATCTCTTTAAACAAAGATCTCTTCTCCCAACACTCCTCCCCACCCTGAGGCAACAGAAAGCTTGCCACTTGTCTGGTTACCTGAATCCAGATTTCTAACCTCATGAACTGTGAGAAACTAAATTTCTGTTCTTTAGTCACCCACTGTATTATGTCTGTTACAGCAGTCCTAAGAAACTAAGAAAAGTAGACAAGAGGAGATGTGGGTGCTATACAATAGAGAAGTTAATGATTGCTTAAGAGTATGTATAATTCACGAAAAGGAGGTGAGGCAGAGTATAGATGAAGGAGCAGCAAGAAGTATGCATATGGTGCTGAGAGCTAGATGTGGGATAAAATTTCCCTGATGGCTTTCATTTTTACAATGGAATATGATTCAAGGTCATCATCTAAAATTGAGGATAGGAGGGGAGGTGATAAATGTTCAAGATGCTAAAAAAAAAAAAAAAAAAAGGTGTGACATACTCATGTAGGAGAGTGGACAGAAATTGTGATTAAGAAAAACAGAATGATTGCTGGGTTGCATCAAGGACCCACTTAAGCATTATGCCAAAGAATTTAAAGTGTGGTTATGTATGTTTCTTTGCAGCCACATTCTGGCATGGAATCAAATACAGTTATATATAACCAGGGATGATGTTGATGTTAAGTGCTGTGGAGTTGACTCCAACTCATAGTGACCCTGCATAGGGTTTCTGAGGAGCAGCTGGAGGGTTTGAATGGCCAGCCTAGTAGTTAGTAGTCCCTACGTATCCTACAGTACCGTACCAGGTAGCTAAACATGTATGGCCAATCTAGAGAAATGCAATCAAGCTGAGGATGAATAAAAGGGAATGAATGCAACTATTATAAACATTATCCATGGCATTTAGGTTGAGTGAATAGGCAAGTGGTTACTGTGGAAAGGTGAATAGACTGGAGGTTTCAGGAGTTGAAGGACTTTTGGAGTTAGACAGGCAAACTGCCCAGGCAAAAAGTGGTGGCTGGGAAGTCAGATGCTTGAAATTGAAATGCTAGAGGAGGGTTGTTATATTTGAAAATGACAAGATCTAGAGAGAATATGACCATGGAAGTAAGGTGGTGAGGTAGAGAAAAAAACCAGATCATTAGCATAGAGTTAAGAACACAAAATTCCAGCATTTTTGAAGAATCACATATATATATGTATGTATGTATTAGAGAAAGTGGTAGTATGTCAGATCCAAAGGATTGATGACATGTAGACACATCAGTAGGAGAAAAGTAATTTGAAAGAGTAATATGGGATAAGGAGGATAAGACAGCTTCACCAAGTCTAGTGATCAATAGGGCTGTGAGGAAGAAATTATTCATCACTTAAGTAAATTGGAGGAAACTGTATCTTTGAGTTTCAGTTAGAGTAAGAAGATTAAGGGGGATGTTCAGAAAAGGGATTGAAGATACATAGACATTGCTAATGACTCTGCATATACATTCTAGAGGATTTAGTGTATGCTTTAGCAAATGGGAGATAGAGCAGAAAAAAAAGTATATGCATAGTCATATAAAGGTTACATTAGGAGGAATAAGGATTGATCTGGTGATTGGCATAAATGATCCCAAGCAAATAGTGATTGTGAGGTAATAGGTGTTGGCTGGAGTAAGAAGTGGGAAAGCACTTATACAAATACTATAGAGTTCTGGAGTCTCCCATTGACTTTTTCTGTTGAAAGCAACAGAGTAAAGATCTTAATCCAAGTGTGCAGTCAATACACCTCCTCAGGTAGAAACTGCAACCAAACAAAGCTGATATGTGAGATGCAACCCAGCTGCCATTTTTGCTTATTTAGTCCATGTATCCTTGATTTTTTGCTTTGTTTCATTACACGTCATCCAGTACTTCTCCAATAATGCTCATTCATATTCATTTTTTTTGCTTTCTTGGCATTGTGGGATAAAGATCTGGGTGCACAATTTGTTTGAACCACAAGGTGGAGGTTTTAACTCACCAGGCACCCCTTGGAAATCCTATACAGGGTCACTATATGGCACCTAACTCAATGGCACCTAACAATGACAGCACTATATAAACATTTTTATTAAAAAATTTATTTCCTTTTGTCTTAGGCCAAATTTTCTAGAGAGGGAAAAAAAGTGAAATATACATATGTATAGATAGAGAAAAAAGTTTATTATCACGGAAATGGCTTACAACTGTAAAGTCCCAGGTACCCAGCAGAAGAGAGAGAAAGTTCCTTTCATGTGTCCATTATATTGGGAGCATCCCTTCAGTTGATTGGCTGCTCATAGTCACTCGTCATAAAGCTAACCATGCCTGTATTAGGTTTCATTACCACAAGAATAAGCACATCCCAACTGCTAAACCTCTGGAAATCCTGGCCTAGTATGTTGACAAAAAGTCCTAACCATCACATCTTCTATAAAATGTGTACAGTCCTTCTTCATCTCTCACCTGCTCCCAAGGATATCTCTTGTCTCTCTCTCTTTATATGTTGATGATTACAAAGGAGTGACCCAAATCCTGTGATTTGTATTATTTTTCAGTGTGCTTTTAATGGTCTCCTCTCCATTGGAGTAAGGAGTAATGTGCTGTTTTTGTTAAGTGCTTTGTAGTTGGTTCCAACCACAGCAACCCTGTATAAGGTTTCCAAGGTGCAGTTGTTGGGTTTGAACTGCCAGCCTTACAGTTAGTAGTCTTGTTTTCAAATAGTGACTTCTTCCAATTAAAACTTACATTTCATAGAAATGAAGGAAATAGATGTAGAGAAGAGGATTCCACAGTACAGTATTAGAATAGTAGTGATCATGAAAAGCATAAACAAGGGTATGCTCAGGTACTACCTGCTTGTTAATGAGCCTGTACATATATATAACGATGTGGTTGATTGCTTTTTGTCCTATGCTCATATCCTATCTAGCCTCTTCCTTTAGAAATGAATGACCTTCAGGGTAAAATAGAAGTTAAAAACATAGATGAATAGTGTTAGATAAGAGTGCACTTTGGTGTTATGGATGTGGTAGCTCAAAATACCAACAGAGAGGGAAGGAGTCGTCACATCAAGTATCAATCCTATCCCCTCTGTTGTTGTTGTTGTTGTTGTTAAGTGCCATCGAGTCGGTTCCGACCCATAGCGACCCAGTACAGGGTTTCCGAGGGTGTAAATCTTTACGGGAGTAGAAAGCCTCATCTTTCTCCCGCGGAGCGGCTGGTAGTTTCGAACCGCTGACCTTAAGGTTCGCAGCCCAATTCGTAACCACTACGCTACCAGATCCCCTCTGTATACAGGGTATATAGGGATGAACAACTTAGACATTGGCTACCTAAAATGAGAGGGCGATAAAGGCACAATGTGACTGGTTTACAAGTTTTCAAGAGGGAGTTTAGTTTAAGAGTGTGCAGGTGAAGGCAGAGTCCTTGCTGAATAGTTTTCATCTTGTTTAGATGGGTCTGGTGAAAAGACATGGGGATAAGATTCTTATGATACAATTCAAGATTGTTATGTTATTATGATTATTTGGGACTGTCACAACTGTAAAGGTAGAAGTTTTGTAACAAAAACGGGGGAGTAGTTAATCTTATAGTCCGGAAATTGAGGACCCCAGGAACACCAAGGGAGAAGAACACAAGCAGAGTGTGGGACCCTATCCAGAGAAGCAGAGACACCAGAGATGGAGAGAGGGAGCAGCTGAGGACTCTAGATTCATGGAATGAGAGGGACTGAGAGCTGGTGGCCAGGAAGCAGGCTTCCAGAATATGGCCTTTGGTTGTTTAAATTATTATATATTCAAAAAAAAGAAAAATATAATGAAACATTTCCACAAACTTTCTGAAGCTTTCTTGTATTTGGGATCAAATGAGGATCTCTGGTGGCACAGTGATAAAGCCTCTGCTACTAATCAAAAGAGTCCTGGTGTGGTGCCACCAGGACTGCAAAGTCGGTTTGAACCACAATGTCAGCAGTTCAAGCTCACCAGCTACTCCTCAAAAACCCTATACAGGGTCGCTATAGACTGGAACCGACTCCACGGCACTTAACAACAACAACAACAGCTAACCAAAAGGTCAGCATTTCAAATCCACAGGCCATTCCATGGGAAAAAGAAGTTAACAGTCTACTTTATAAAGATTTACATCCTTGAAAAGTCATATGGGGCAATTTTACTCTGTGCTTTAGGTTCACTGTGAGTCAGAATGGACTCAAAGCCAGTGAATTTGGTTTTTGTAATTATATGGGATCAAACTGACAACAGACGCTGGAAAAATTAGATAGGAGCATTGGAGGGCAGTGAGTTTACATGATTAAGGAAGAAACAACTCAAAAATAGGGGGTGAGAATTGTTGAACAACTTGAAGATTGTAATAAATGTCATTGAAATGTGTATGTTGTGGTGGTTACGTGCTGTGGAGTCAGTTCCGACTCATATTGACCCTGTACAGGGTTTCTGAAGCCGTAAATCTTTACGGAAGCAGAAAGCCTCATCTTTCTCCCATGGAACATAGAAACAAAAAAGAAAATAAAAGAGTGCACTTTGGTGTAAGTAAACCCTTGTTGTTGTTGTTGTTGCTGTTGTCAGGTGCCATTGAGTCGGAACCGACTCATAGCGACCCCATGCACAGCAGAACGAAACAATGTCCAATCCTGGGCCAACCTCACTACCGCTGCCACACTTGAGTCCA
>NW_006408706.1:2817981-2830335 GCF_000296735.1 Chrysochloris asiatica
CAAGTTTCAGTGTCTCTCCTGACTTCATTTTGACCTTTTCTTTCTTTCCTGTCTTCTTAATGACTTTTTGCTTCCTTCATGTTTGATGTTCTTGATGCCATCCCACAACTCTTCTGGTCTTTGGTCTTTAGTGTTTAATGTATCAAATTTGTTGTTCAGATGATCTCTAAATTCAGGTGGGATATATTCATGGTCATATTTTGGCTCTTGTGGACTTGTTTTCAATTTCTTCAGCTTCAGTTTGAATTTGCATACGAGTAATTGATGGTGTGTTCCACAGTCTTCCCCGGCCTTGTTTTAACTGATGATATGAAGCTTTTCCATTGTTTCTTTTTCCACAGATGTAGTCAATTTGATTTCTATGTATTCCATCTGGTGAGGTCCATGTGTATAGTCATCTGTTATGCTGTCTAAAGAGGGTATTTGAAATGAACAAATCATTGGTTTTGCAGAATTCTATCATGCATTCCCCAGCATCATTTCTATCACAAAGACCATATTTTCCAACTACTGATCCTTCCTCTTTGCTCCCAACCTTTGCATTCCAAACACCAGTAATGATCAATACATGTTGATTTCATGTTTGATCAATTTCAGATTGAAGAAGTTGGTAGAATTCTTCTACTTCATCCTCACTGGCTTTAGTGGTTGGTACATAAATGTGAATAATATTAACTGGGCTTCCCTGTAAGCACATGGATATTATTATCCTATCACAGACACCATTGTACTTCATGACTGATCTGAATAGGTTCTTTTTGACAATGAATGCAATTCCATTCCTCTTCAATTTGTCATTTCCGGCATAGTAAACCATGTGGTCATCAGATTCTAAGTGGCCAATACTATCCATTTCAGCTCACTAATGACTAAGATATTGATGTTTATGAGTTCCATTTCATTTTTGACAACTTTCAATTTTCCCAGATTCATACTTCGCACATTCCATGTTACGATTTTGAGTGGATGTTTATAACCGTTTCTCTGCATTTTGAGTTGTGCCCATCAGCAAATGAACATCCCTCAGGGTTTACTCCATTCGCATCATCAAGGTCAACTCTACGTTAAGGAGGCAGCTCTTCCTCAGTCGCATTTTGAGTGCCTTCCAACCAGATTGGTTCATTTTCTGGCACAGTGTTTCTCTGCTATTCATGAGGTTTCAGTGACTAAAATATCCATAAGTAGTTCATCACTCTTTCTTCCTAGTCTGTCTTTATCTGAAAACTCATCTGAAACCTGTCCACCTTGGGTAACCCTGCTGATATTTAAAATACCAGTGGCAGAGCTTTCAGAATCACAGCTACCACAGTATGACAAATTAACTAGGGTGGAAACATATGTCTTCACTAAAATGAAGAAATTTCTTACTGTCAGTTGCTTATCTAAAGACTGATGATTTGAATCCTCCAGCTACTCCCCAGGAGAAAGATGCATCACTCTGTACCCATAAAGATTTACACTTTTGAAAACCCAACTGGGCAGTTCTCTTTTCTCCTACAGGGTTTCTGTGAGTTAGAATGAACTTGACTGCAGTGTGTTTATTACCCTTGGGAAAGAGGTTTATTAGAGAACTTGAGGTGTGAAGTTTCCTTTGAGGGATGGGGAAAGACAGCAATAGTGCTCATGGGAGGCATGGGAAGGAAGTAGGGAGAAAAATAAGCAATATATCAAGGCGTTGAGAATATATTTTCTTATCCAAAGCAAACACCAGCAGGGTTTCCTCAAGGGATATGTTATTCAAATTCCCTTGAAATTATCCATTTGGACAGCAAGCAAGGGATGGTCATTACAGCCTACATTAGCAACTGCTTTTAAGTGATATTTTTGCATCTCTAAAAAAGATAACAAGGAGCTCTGATAGCATAGTGGTTAAGAAACAGGCTGCTAACCTCAAGACTGGTAGTTCGAAACTACCAGCTGTTTTGCAGGAGAAAGATGAGACTTTCTGCCTCCATAAAGATTTGCAGCCTCAGAAACCCTGTGCAGGGTCACTGTGAGTCGGAAACGACTCTACAGTACTTAACAACAACAACAAAGAAGGCAAAAGATTCTAATTACCTAACTGCATCCATAGCTAACAATTTAGCAACATACAGAAAAAAGTGTAAGTCCTATAAACTGGTAACTTGAAATATTAGTACACAGAAAAATTAAGGAGTTCTAGAAAGAAAGATGCATGAAGCATACCAATATAAACATATTTTAAAAATTAAATTAGGACCCATTCACAAAGAATGATTAATACACTAGAATTTATGAACTAGAATTTAAACGTCAGTGTTGTATAGTAGAAATGGCCTTCTGTTGGGAGGAATAAAACCTATGTTTGACACCTAGTAAGTCTACAATATTTGATAAATTAATGATTGGATGATCAGTGGATATTGGGCCAGTCACTTAAGTCATTTCTGAGTATCAAATAATCCACTCATCAAGTAGGAAATACTGCCTGTGTTGTCAAATAATATCAAAACCCAAACCAAACAGATATCCAAATCTGTTGCCCAAAAGTAATTCCCTGCTCCTGACAACCTCATGTGTTACAGAGTAGAACTGTTGTTTAGTGTTTTCTTGGCTGCAATCTTTATGGAAGCAGTTTGTCCAGTCTTTCTTCTCTAGCACTGTTGGGTAGACTGGAACTGTCAGCCTTTAGATTAGTGGTGGTGGTGGTGGCTGTGTACCATCAAGTCAGTTCCAAGTCATAATGACCTTGTATAGGGTTTCTGAGGTTGTAAATCTTTATGGGAACAGAAAACCTCATCTTTCTTCCATAGAGTGACTGGTAGATTCAGTAGTCAATCCAAATAATTTATGCCACCAAAGGAGATGAAGTATGGTTGAGTTGGTTTCTACTCACAGTGACCCTATAGGACAGAGTAGAACAGCTCCTTAGGGTTTCAGAGACTGTAAATCCTCATCTTTCTCCCATGGAGTGACTTGTGGGTTTGAACCACTGACCTTGCAGTTAGCAGTCCAGTGCTTTACCCATTGCCCCACTAGAGCTCCTACCCTTTTATCTTTTACAAGTGTTGGGCTATTGGTGGAAGGTCACTATTCAAATCCACCAGCTCCTCCTCAGAAGAAAGATGGGACTGTCTGCTCCTATAAAGGTATACAATCTCAGAAACCCTAAGGAACTTGGTCACTGTGAGTAGAAATCAACTGAAAGACAGTAAGGTTTTGGTTTTATGTACTCATTATGAGGAGCTTTGGTGATGCTGTGGTTAAGAGCTCAGTTGCTAGCAGAAAGATCAGTGGTTCCAACCCAGAAGACACTGTGGAGGAAAGATGTAGCAGTCTGCTTCCATAAAGATTGTTGTTAAGTGCTGTTGAGTCAGTTCCAACTCCAAGCCACCCTGTAAAGGATTTCCAAGGAGTGGCTGGTGAGTTTGAACCACCTTCCTTGTAGTTCAAACCAACCTTGCAGTCTAGTGCTTTATTTCCCAGTGCCACACAGCCTTGGAAACCACACAGGGTCACTCTACTCTGTCAAATAGTGTCATTATGAATCAGAATACATTTTTTCCATATTTTTAATGTGCTCATCATTGTGCTTCTGTGGCACTGCTGTACGGTCAGCTAACCACTAAGTTAGTAATTCAAACTCACTGTGCCTATCCTTTGGAAACACTATACAGGGTAGCTATGAGTCAGAACTGATTCGACACTACTTTACAACTTAGCAACAGCATCATTGTGCTACAAATACACCTTACAGTTATATATCTCTAAACTTCACAACATATTTGTCTACCTCAAATGGAGATGTTAGAGGCTCAAATAATGCATGTGAAAACATGTTATGCATACTCGCTCAGTAGACTGAATTATGGTTCTCGTATCTGCATCTAAGAAGAACTTGATTAACAAATGTTGGGTTGCTTACTAATGATGATTTTACCTAAACTGGAGTAACAGGAAAAACAAATTTTGGTTAAGTACTAATAAGTTTCTTCTTTTTACTTTGTTGGAAATCAAAATTGCCACCACTTTTTTCACTGTAAAGCTTCTAGTTTTAGTAAGATTCCAGTTATACTTTCTTACTCATTTATTCTGTTCGCTAAATTAAAAGAACCAAGATTTATCAGGATATGTTTACAAGCCATCTTTTCTACTCATACAGGTAGACATTTTTGAACCCTGAGAATGTAGTTATATATCTTAGCTTTAAAAATTCTGCATTAAAACTTTCAAGCAAGTCTAGGACCTCCATTTTAATTGCTCCCTTAGAATAAACACAATCACAAACATCCCCAAGAACAAGAAATTATACAATGATGTTTAATTAAAAGGTGCTAATCCAGATGATCCTGAATATGCTTCTGTCAATTTTACTTTTAGATTGGCATCCAAGTCAAAGTTTAAAAACTCACACGGAACTCTGAGATCCAAAAGAATGTATCCACAGATGAAAGGCTTCCCCAACCCAAACCAAACCCATTGATGTTGAACTAATGCTGACTCATAGTGAGTCTATAGCATGTAGTAGAACTGCCCCATAGCATTTACAAGGCTGTTATTTTTTAAAAAACAGATTGCCACAGCTTTCTCCCATGGAGCAGCTGCTGGGTTCGAACTCTTAACTTTCCAGATGCCAACAAGCACTTTAACTATTGTGCCACCCGGGCTCCTTCATCCAAGGCTGAGAAGACCATTTTAGAGTAGTGCTTCTCTCATGATTTAATTTCCCTTTATCTACATTAGTATTAATTGGATTCAGTCTCAGAGAGTGAACTCTTCATAATCGTGTATACAAAGACTGCAGGTAGACATCTTCGTACTTGACTTGTCTATGTACTATTCACATTTATGGACTGTAGAGTAGCTGGATGAAGTAAGCAATCTCCTGTTTGTATGCTATTCACTAGCTCACCCTTTGTACTAACATTTATAAAATACCTTTCGTCTTGTGTCAGGTACTATATTAGGTGTATCGGTTACCAAAGTGAAGAAGATTTAATTTTTGCTCATAATGAACCTTGTAGGAGGATAAGTAGGAAACACAAATACACTATATTAGTAGAAAGGACCAAAATCTTTTTGTTATTCTGAGAATCAAGTGACTAAGTCAGTTTATGTGTTCCAGATGAACCTAAAATTCATACTGAATACAATTTATGTTAATAATTTTATCATGATGGAAAGCAAAGTATGTTGTGTTATTTGAAAGGCTCTTAGAAGCAAACTTTTGTTCAATGGCTCCCTCCTCATTCTTCCTTTTGGAATCTACATGACAAATTTGGCTTACTGTAATTAAAATATTTTTAAATGGGGAGAAGATTTGAAGTCATTCTAATTTTGTAGTATTTCACATTTTTGTGTGTATGTCTTGAAATGTAGCTTTGCTTTCAAGAATAGTACTTGGCATATAGAAAATGTTCAATGAATATTTCAATGTCTAGATAATTAGTAACAAGTTATTGTTTTTGCTGTTGTTAAGTGCCTTCAAATCAATTCCAACTCATACGTACCTTATGCACAACAGAACAAAGCATTGCCCTGTCTGCGTCATCCTCACAATTGTTGTTAAGCTTGAGCCCTTTGCTGCTGCCACTGTGCCAATCCTTTGCATTGATGTCTTCCTATTTTTAGCTACCTTTCACTATACCTAGCATGATGTCTTTCTCCAAGAACTAGTTCCTCCTGACAATATACCCTTAAGTATGAGAGATGAAGTTTTGCTTTCCTGACTTTTAAAGAGCTTTCTGGTTGTATTTCTTCCTACACAAATTTGTTTGTTCTAGCTGTCCGTGGTACTATTACTATTTTCCTCCCACACCATAACTCAAATGCATCAATTCTTCTACAATCTTCCTTATTCACTGTCCAACTTCCACATGCATGTGAGGTGTTTGAAAATACCATGGCTTTGATCAGGCACACCGTAGTCCTCAAACTGATATCTTTGCTCTTAAACAATTTGAAGAGGTCTTGTGTAGCAGATTTCCTAATGCAATACATCATTTGATTTCTTGACTGCTCCTTCCATGAGTGTTGATGGTGGATCCAAGCAAAATGAAGTCTTTGACAACTTCAGTCTTTTCTCCATTTATCATGATGTAATTTACACTCCAGTGGTGAGGATTTTTGTTGTCTTTACATTTAGTTGCCACCCGTAACAAAGGTTGTGATCGTTGATCTTCATCAGTAAGTAGTTTAAGTCCTCTTCACTTTCAGCAAGCAAGGTTGTATCATCTGCATATTGCAGGCTGTTAATGAGTCTTCAGTCCTTATGCCACATTCTTCTTTATGTAATCCATCTTCTCAGATTATTTGCTCAGCATACAGATTAAATAAGTATGGTGAAAGAATACAACGCTACTGCACAGCTTTCCTGATTTTAAACATTCAGTGTCCCCTTGTTCTGCTTGAACGATGGCCTCTTGATCAATGTACAGGTTACTCATGAGCACAATTAGGTGTTCTGGAATACTCATTCTCAGTAAGGTGGTCCATAGTTTGTCATGATCCATACAATTGAAAGCCTTTGTGTACTAAAGAAAGCACAGCTAAATGTCTTTCTGGTAGTCTCTGCTTTCAGCCCAAATCCATATGATGTCAGAAACGATATCCCTCATTCCACGTCCTTGTCTGAATCCAGTTTGCACCTCTGGCAATTCCACGTCAATGTACTGTTGCAGCTGTTTTTGAATTATCTTTAGCAAAACTTTACTTGCATGTGATATTGTCCAATGATTTCTTCATTCTATTGGATCACCTCTCTTTGGAATGGGCACAGATATGGACCTCTTTCAATTAGTTCGTCAAGTAGTTGTCTTCCAGATTCCTTGGTATACCTGAATGAGTGCCTCCAGTGCTACATCGGTTTGTTGAAAGATTTCAATTTGTATTCTATCAATTCCTGGTGCCTTGTTCTTCTCCAATTCCTTTAGTGTACCTTGGGCTTCTTCCTTCAGTATCATTGGCTCTTGATAATATGCTAACTCTTGAAATGATTGAACATCAACCATTGATTTTTGGTACAGTGACCTCAGTGTATTCCTACCACCTTCTTTTGATGCTTTCTGCATCATTAATATTTTACCCCAAGAATCCTTCTGTATTTAAAGTTGAGGCTTGAATTGTTTTCGTCAGTTCTCTTGGTTTGAGAAATGCTGAGCATGTTCTTTTCTTTTCGTTTTATAAGTCTAGATCTATGTACATTTTATTATAATATTTGACTTTATTTTCTTAACCTGTCATTTGAAATTTTATGTTCAACTCTTTTACCATCTCATTTTTTTCAATTTGCTTTACCATCTCTACACTGGTGAACTAGTTTCAGAGTCTCTTCTGACATCCATTTTGGTCTTTTCTTTCTTGTTTGCCTTCTTAATGACCTTTTGCTTTCTTCCTGTATGATGTTCTTGATGTTATCCCACAAATCTTCTGGTGAACTGTTGTCTAACATGAAATCTGTTCTCGAGATGATATCTAAATTCAGGTGGGATATACTCAACATTCATGTTTTGACTCTTATGGACTTGATTTAATTTTCCTTAGCTTCAGCCTGAACTTGTCTGTGAGCAATTGATGGTCTGTTCCAAAGTCTGCCACTGGTATCATTTTGACTGATGGAGCTTTTCTGCCATCTCTTTCCACAGATATAGTCAGTTTGATTTCTGTGTATTCCATCTGGTGAAGTCCATTTGTATAATTTTCTTTTATATTGTTTTAAAAAGTGTTTGCAATGAAGAAGACATTGATCTTGCAAAATTATTGTTGTTGTTGTTGTTGTTAAGTACCGTGGAGTCAGTTCCGACTCACAGTGACCCTGTATAGGGTTTCCGAGGCTATAAATCTTTATGGGAGCAGAATGCCTCATCTTTCTCCCAAGGAACTGTTTCGAACTGCTGACCCTGAGGTTAGCAGCCCGATTTATAACCACTATACTACCAGAGCTCCTTTAAAATTATCAGCTGCTTCTTGGAAACCCAGTAAAGTCTCTCTGTGAGTAAGGACCAACTTGATGACACTTAACAACAGCAATAACAACAACAAAGTGCATTGCAGTACATAGTAGAATTAGCTGTGAAACTTTGTAGTCAATACTTTCTTGCTTCCGTCCTTAAGAGATGTTAACACCCTTGCATGTCCATGTATGACTGCCCCACTAAGGAGCTATCTTATTTCATTGAAAAAGGATGAGTAGTTAATTCTGGTATTCACTCCATTCCCTTGTAACTGACCTTGTTCAACTCTTTGTTGGAGGGGGTAAACCCAGGTTTTCAATGTCTTCTGTAACATGGATTGACTGGAATATTAAGTTAGTCCATGATACAAATATCAAGAACTAGTCTTTTGGATAATGTACTGGTTTTCTAGAACTGTTGTAATGAAATACCTCAAGTTGAATGGCTTATAAGAACAAGTATTTATTATCTTGCAGTTCTGGAGTCTGGGACTCCCCAGTCAGGGTGTTCTGATGTTGCCATTAGATGGAGTAGTTAGATGGTTACTTTTCATAGAGACCCTGTGCACTGCAAAATGAAACAATGTCTTGTCCTGCATCATTTTCACAGTCATTGCCATGTTTGAGCCCATTGTTACTGTCACTGTGTCAATTCATATTTGTGGGGACTTCCTCTTTTTCATAGTCTCTCGACCTTACCAAGTATGATGTCCTTCTCCAGGGACAGGTCCCTCTTGACAACATGTCCAAAGAATGAGAGATGAAGTCTTGCCATTCTCGATTCTAAGGTGCATTCTGGCTGTATTTCTTTCTAGGCAAATACGTTTGTTCTGGCAGGCCATGGTACTTTAAATGCACTGATTCTTCTAGGGTTTTCCTTGTTCATTCACATGCATACAAGGCAATTGAAAATATTATGGCTTGGGTCAGGTATACCATAGTCCTCAACTTGTATCTTTCCTCTTGAACACTTTAAAGAAGTCTTTTGCAACAGTTTTCCCCAGTGCAATAAATTGTTGGATTTATTGATTGATATTTATCTAAGTGTTGATTGTGGTTGCTATTGCTGTTAAGTAATGTTGAGTAGGTTCCAAATAACAGTGATCCTATGCACAACAGAAAGAAATACTGCCCAGTTCTGCTCCATCCTCACAATTGTTATAACGCTTGAACTCATTGCTGCTGCAACTGTGTCAGCCCATCTTCTTGGAGTCCTTTCTCTTTTTGACAGATTCTCCACTTTACCAAGCATGATATCCTTCTCTAGGGACTGGTCTCTTATAATAAAATGTCCAAAGAATGAGAAACGATGTCTGGCCATGATGACTTCTAAGGAGAAATTTGGCTGCGTTTCTTCCAAGACAGATTTGTTTGTTCTTTTGGTAGGCCATGATACTTTTAATACTTTCCTCCAACACCATTATTCAAATGCTTTGATTCTTTTAGGGTCTTCCTTATTTGTTGCTCAATTTTACATGCATATGAGGCAACTGAAAGTACCATGCGTTGGGTCAGGTACACCCTAGTCCTCAAACTGACACTTTTGCTCTTGAACACTTTAAAGAAGTTTTGTACAGCTGATTTACCTAATGCAATGCATCATTTGGTTTCTTGACTGCTCCTTCCATAAATTTTGATTGTGAAAGCAAGCAAAATGAAGTCTTTGGCTACCTCAATCTTTTTTCCATTTATCATATTTATTGTTCCAGTTGTAAGGAATTTTGTTTTCTCGACATTGAGGTATAATCTATATTGAAGGCTGTAGTCTTTGATCTTCATCAGTAAATATTTTAAGTCCTCTTCATTTCCAGCAAGCAAGGTTGTATCATCTGCATATTTCAGATTGTTCATGAGTCTTCTTCTAATCCTGATGCCATGTTCTTCTTCATATAATCCAGTTTCTCAGATTATTTGCTTAGCATATGCATTGAATAAGTATGGCCTATACATTTCCTAATTTTAAACTATTTGTTATCTCCTTGTTCTATTCTAACCACTGCCTCTTGGTCCATGAACAATTTCCTCATGAGAATAATGAGTTGTTATGAAATACCCATTCTTCTCAATGTTACCCATAGTTTGTCATGATCCACACAATCAAAAACTTTGCATAGTCAATAAACCATCTTCCTGGTATTGTTTTCAGCCAAGATTTATCTGATGTCAGCAATTATCATCACTGGATTTAGTGATTGGTGCATAAATATGAATAAAACATGAATAATAATGGTATTAACTGGACTTCCTTATGTTGTTGTTGTTGTTAAGTGCCGTCAAGTCGGTTTCGACCCATAGCGACCCTGAATAGGGTTTCCGAGGCTGTAAATCTTACGGGAGTAGATCACCTCATCTTTCTCCCGCGGAGCAGCTGGTAGTTTCGAACTGCTGACCTTCCGGTTTGCAGCCCGATTCGTAACCACTACGCTACCAGAGCTCCTTATAGGCATATGAATTTTATCCTGTCACAGACAGTATGATAGATCTTGAAATGTTCTTTTTGACTAAGAGTGCAATGCTATATCTCTTTAATTTGTCATTCCAGTCATAGTAAACCATAGTCTGATGCAAAATGGCCAGTTACACTTCATTTCAGCTCACTAATGCCTAGGATATCAAATTTTATGCTTTCCATTTCATTTTTGACAATGTCCCATTTTCTTAGATTCATACTCCATACAGTCCAGTTTTCAATTATTAATGCACGTTTGCTGCTGTTTCTCCTCATTTTGAGTTGAGAACAATCAGACAATGTAGTTCGCTTTTGACCCATAGCAACCTTGTAGGACAGAGCAGATCTGTCCCATGGAGTGTCCACAGTTGTAATCTAGATGGAAGCCAACTCTCATATCTTTTTGTTAAGTCAAATACGAAATAATTTTTCTGTAATTTCTCATAAAAATTGATTTAACCAAAGAAATAAAACCATGTGAAAAAAATATGTAAACTAGGATAGTTAAAATATTCAGTAGTGAAACAGCAGCTTTTTGAATTACTGACAAGTAACTACCAGTGGACCAGGCTCTTTCTCTCCATTTGCTTCATGGATTTCATTAAAATTCAAAGTAATTGATAAAGGAAATTATTTCTGAACAAATTAATTATATTCACAGCTCAGAGAAGCAGTTTATGTTGGAATTTAAAAATGCTTGTTGTTGTTGTTGTTATGTGCCGTCAAGTCGGTTCCGACCCATAGCAACCCTGAACAGGGTTTCTGAGGCTGTAAATCTTTATGGGAACAGAAAGCCTCGTGTTTCTCCTGTGAAGAAGCTGGTAGTTTTGAACTGCTGACCTTACCGTTCACAGCCCGATTCGTAACCACTACAAGTTCACCTTTATTAATTCACTCATGATATAAACCAAAGTCCAAGTGTGCCACTGTAGGATAAGTACTAGACTGCTAACCTCAAGACTGGCAGTTCAAACCTAACAGCCATTCCTGGGAAGCCCTACAGGGTCATTATGAACTGAAACCAACTCAATGGTACTTAGCAACAGCACATATCACCAAATATCTATAAGAAAACATAGGCATATAGGAAGAGAGAGCAAGGAAAGTATGAATTTATTACTTCTTTTAACAGGCAAACAATTCCTTACCATAGATTTCAAATAATACTGAAGATTATTTTAGATTTTCAGCAGGTAGGGTGGGGAATTACCTTTTTTACTAATGAAGAAACTTTAAATACTATTTTTAGTAATGGGTAGACAGTATAGTAACTCAGATTTTCTGCTTCCTAGTGTGTGAAGTTCTCACTACATCAGACTACCTCTTGAAACCCCAAATTGTATGTAGTTTAACAGTGATCACTTGATGTTCATCTATTTGTCAGTCCATACTTGTATCACAACACTGTTCTAAAATGAGAATTAAAAGCTTCAGGAAATTCAAATAAGAATGTCATTGTAACTATTCTATTTCTGACGACTATAACTACTACTTTAATTACCATATTGATGTGGAATTGTCGGATCAGCACTGGGCTGAGAACCACAAGTTCAATCATTCAAACCCACAAGTTGCTCCTCAGAAACCATATACAGGGTTGCTATGAGTTAGAATCGACTCCATGGCACTTAACAACAACAACATGGAAGAAATGGAGATCCAGACATGGGCTATATAAAGTAATATCCTCAAAATATTATTTTTTGATGTTTTTTCCCTATAAAATCATTAGTGATTCACCAAATACCAAGTTTCAGTGTAGGTATTTTAAGATTTATGAAGCCTTAGGAAACACATCATTAAAAACTCATCATGTACGAATTCAAAAGAAAGCCTTGAAGATTTGAGAATAACTCACTAATAAAATAATTTCCCTCTAAGGTTGACATCCCTCTAAGATGTCAGCTTGAGGACTAGGGTGCGCCTGACCCAGGCCATTGTGTTTTCAATAGCCTCATATGGATGCGAAAGCTGGACAGTGAATAAGGAGGAT
>NW_006408706.1:2831665-2832906 GCF_000296735.1 Chrysochloris asiatica
GCCTACAGGGAAGCCCAGTTAATACCACTATTATTCAAATTTACGCACCAACCACTAAAACCAGTAAGGATGAAATAGAAGAATTCTACCAACTTCTTCAATCTGAAATTGATCAAACATGCATTCAACATGTATTGATCATTACTGGTGATTGAAATGCAAAGGTTGGGAGCAAAGAAGAAGGATCAGTAGTTGGAAAATATGGTCTTGGTAATAGAAATGATGCTGGAGAATGCATGATAGAGTTCTGCAAAATCAATGATTTGTTCATTTAAAATACCTTCTTTAGACAGCATAATAGATGACTATACACATGAACCTCACCAGATGAACTACATAGAAATCAAATTGATTACATCTGCAGAAAGAGACGATGGAAAAGCTCCATATCATCAGTGAAAACAAGGCCAGGGGCAGACTGTGGAACACACCATCAATTACTCATATGCAAATCCAAACTGAAGCCGAAGAAAATGAAAACAAGTCCACAAGAGCCAAAGTATGACCTTGAATACATCCCACCGGAATTTAGAGATCATCTGAACAAAATATTTTTTTTTCATTCATAATAATTTAAAATTACGTTTAATTGGTTTTCATAGATCATGTCTACGCATTTTAACAACTTATATAAATAATAAAGCAACATTCATTATTCATCCTAACAATGTTTGAAGCAAAAATTCTAACTTTGTTTTACAAAACTGCAAATGGAACTCTTTTCATATAAAGGAATGATCCAGACAATTATTTACCATAACCAATGAGTGAAACTTGAAGCTATTTATTCTCAAGTATAGGCAATTAAGTTACTGGAGTAATTTCCTCATCTGAGTCACTGGATTCATCTTTTTGTTCCAATTCTGCTAAGACTTTGTCTACAGTTGTACCATTTTTTTTCTTGCATTTCTTAGGAATTGCATCCTTAGCACAGATTTTTCTCATTTTAATGTTTGGCAACTTCTTCAGATTAAAATCCCATTCCCTAAAAGTTCTCAGATTACCAGCATCTACTATGTCTGGAATCTCAAGGCCATATCCTTCATATTGCTGTCGCTCACGCTCCATCGTCTGCTTGATAACCATCTCTCGAGAAGAGTGTCGCCTTCCCTGTCTGTCTTTGATGCTGTTATGTAACTCAATCTGCTCCAACTCACTGCTGAATCGATTTATATAACTTTCAATTAATTCACAAGCATCCTTTTTTGAATATTCTGCTTTTTTGTCATCAAGATGATTTT
>NW_006408706.1:2835016-2843819 GCF_000296735.1 Chrysochloris asiatica
ATATTGTCAGGAGGGACCAGTCACTGGAGAAGGATATCATGTTTGGTAAGGTGGAGGGTCAGACAAAAAGAGGAAGACCCCCAAAGAGATGGACTGGACAAGTAGCAGCATTGATAGACTCAAGCAGGGCAATAGTAGTGAGGTTGGCCCGGGATCAGGCAGTGTTTCATTCTGCTGTGCATAAGGTCACTGTGAGACGGTACCAACTTGATGGTACCTAACAACAACAACAATCATATCTATTTATGTGTGGTTGTTGTTATTAAGTGCCAGTGAGTTAGTTCCAACCCACAGTGACCACCCTGTATAGGGTTTCCAAGGAGCAGCTGGTGAGTTTGAACCACTGGCCTTGCTGTTTAAACTAACTTTGCAGTCCAGCGTATTATAGGCATGCAATTCCTCTAAGAACAGAGCTTCTGGTTTAGGGCATATCTAACACAAGTGCCCCAACCAGAGTTGAGGTGGGATGAAGGCATTCAAAGCTGCTTTACTTTTCCTTCCTTATTTTGATATGTGATTTACTTTCTATATCTTCCTTCTAATCAATTCCAAGAATTCATATGATTTAGTTGACTCATTCTAAATTTGCAAATTTAAGCTAAATATATATGCTTGTTGTACTTTTCTGATATGTTTAAGTGGTAGACCAAACAAACAAACAAAAAACAAAACCCAGTTGCCTTCAAGTTAATTCCAGCTCATGTTGTCTTCAGATGTGTCAGAGTAGAACTGTGTTCCACAAGGTTTTCAATGACTGATAGTTTTGAAAGATCACAAGGACTTTTTCCAAAGGCTCCTCTGGTGGGACGCAAGCCTCTAATCTTTTTGTTAACAACCTAGCTCATTAATTGTTTACACTACCCAAGGATTTCAGGATGTAGACTCAAACTCAATTCATTGTCATCAAGTCAAATCTGACTCATAGCAACCCTATATAGAGTTTCTGAGGTTATAATCTTTACAGACGTAGACAACCTCATCTTTCTCCCATTGCATAACTGGTGATTTTGAACTGCATAGTCCTGGTGTGGCACTGTGGGTTAATGCACCAGACTGCAAAACCATTTGAATTACAACCTCGGTGGTTCAAACTCACCAGTCGTTTCTTGGAAACCCTATGCAGGGTCACTATGGGTCGGAACTGATTCGACAGCACTTAACAACAACAACAGCAACCAATACTTATCCCTACGGTGCCACCAATGTTCCTTTGGGATATAGACCTGTTGTTATTGTTGTTGTGTGCCTTCAAATCAGTTCTGACTCATAGTGACCCCCGATAGGGTTTCCACGAGCAGCTGGTGGGTTTGAACTATTGACCTTGTGGTCACCAGTCCAGTGGTTATTCTACAGTACCACACCAGGACTCTGGTGTATAGACTGGGAATCCTTAATTCATTATGTAAAATTTACAAAACAAGTTGACTAAAGACTTGAAAATATAATCAGTGTATGATAGTGCATAATTGATTTTCAATTTTTTAATAGTAAATACTTATGGGCACCTTGAGCTCAGAAACTATGTTGTGTGTCCTTTGTTTCTGACTTAGCATAGCTGAGAGCTTTCCGTCTAGAAAATGCTTGTTAATTAATTAGATTGTATTGGTTATAAGTAGCTCTAAGAAACATAACAGTTCATTGTATTTAATTGCCATGTATGTTTAGCTATATGTTCTTGAATCCGTTCCTCTGCTTTTCCAGAAGGACTACTCTCTGGCTTTTCTTAATGTGGTAGAAATATAACACTGAAATGACTCTATAAAATGTTTTATTGGCTATTTGTTCTACCTGGGGTTCCATCCATTAGTTTTATGAGGTCATAAAAAAGCAGTAAATGAGTGAATTATCTCATAAAATCATCGACAGAAAGAGCTAATAAAACAAAGTTTACTGTATATCTGATTATAAACATGTTATAACATTGCTTTATAAAGATTTGATAGAAGATCTAAACAGAAAAGGTAACTGACTTTTAAGATAGATTTTAGTGCACATATTTGTTTCAAAGAGCATCAAGGCATCTTTTTTTTTTTTTTTTTGGACTAATTGCTATATGAAGCAGTTTTATGAAGTTCTGGTGTGGCGATGTAGGGTAAGCACTGGAGGCAAGGTCATCTGAACCACAACTCCTCAGAAACCCTACACAGCATGTCTATGAGTCAGAATGAACTTCATGGCACTTAACAACAACAATGAAATTCTATCAAAATAACATCCCAAAATTTTAGCATCAAAAGTGATACCTTGCCTGGAACTCACAGAGCTACAAAGATGATTAATGTATTTCTATGTCTATTTCTTCCTCATAATGTTATGCCAATGAATAGTTGTTGATTATCATAAAAGACATTAAGTTCATACTATTTTATTAGTGCTGTTATTGTGCTTGTGAGCTATTTAGTGGATTCCAATAACCTTCATTGCACACTCGAATGCAATGCCCAATAACTGAAAACTAGTGTCAAGGGCTTATCAGCAATAGTCTACTTTGGCATGTTCCATTTTATATGCGGTATATGTAAAAATGGTAAATATTTAAACCATTTCGAGAAATGAGTCCACACCTTGATACAGTTTCCTGAAGTCCAAATGTTATAAGTCTTACTTCATAGATTTGCATTTCAAAAGGGGTCTACTCAATAGCATATCTCTGTACTCAAAACCACTTATACTATGCATTGTTGTCTGACTCTAGAATTATAATGAGATCATTCAACTGACATATTTCAATCCAGTAGTTAAGATCAACCAGATTCTAAGAATTGTTGTTGTTAAATGCTGTGAAGTCGTTCTGACTCATACTGACCCTGTATAGGGTTATTATTATTATTATTAATAATATACAATGTGAGAAGCGAGACTATTTCTACAACATACCTATTTAATAACACGTTTTATTTTTAGAGTATCACTAATAATTATTCTTGAATATTCATCTATAATATCAACTGTAAAATAAATAGCTAACATAGTAGAAATTATTGTTGCTCTTGTTAACTGCTGTCAAGTCAGTTCCAACTTATAGTGACCCTGTATAGGTTTTCCATAGTGGGTTTGAACCGCTGACTTTGCAGTTAGCAGTCAAGTGTTCATCTGACAGCACCTCTCCAGGACCTCTAAGTAGAGATTTGTTGTTTTTAAATGTCATCAAGTCAGTTCTGACTCATCATGACCCTGTATAGGTTTTCTGAGGAGCGGCTGGTGGGTTTGAACTGCCATCTTTAAGGTTCATACCAACCTTACAGTCCAGTGCTTTATCCTAGAGTGCCACACTAGAACTCCTAAATAAAGAAATTAGTGTAGATTACCTATATTCCATTTCAATATCTAAAAGCAATTACGATTTTTCTCTGAAATTATTTCTAAACTAATATTTCATCGAGTGACTTGAGTCTACATTATATGCATAAAACAATGTATGTATACTTCAGTGTGTATATAGCAATTCCTTTAATTATTCAGTGTTAATATTACAATATCATCAGTATAAGGCATATGGGACATGGGAGCTAATAATCAGTGTCATGCACCAACTACTCAAGTGATACTTTGCCTTCTATGTTTTGCTTAAACCTCACTATGTGTCAAGTATCACAAGACTAGAATCCTCATTCTGAAGATGAAAAAACTGATATTTATTTAACTGACAGGTGATTGGGTTAAAATTAATATGCATTTCTGCTGTTGTTGTTGTTAGGTGCCATTGAGTCAGCTCCAACTCATAATGACCCTTTTGATGTAGCCACTGTATCAATTTATCCTGTTGGGAGTCCTCTTCTTTTCCATCTACTTTACCAAGTATGATGCCTTATTGTCCTAGTTTCTAAGGATCATTCTGGCTGTACTTCTTCCAAGACAAATTTGTTTGTTCTTTAGCCAGTTTATGGTAATGTCAGTATTCTTCATCAACACCAAAATTCAAATGCAATTCTTCTCCAGTCTCCCTTATTCATTGTCCAGGTTTCACATTCACATGGGGTGGTTGAAAATAGCATGAGTTGGGTCAGGCACACCTTAGTCCTCTAAGTGACATTTTAACTCTTTAATGTTTTAAATTATTTTGCAGCAGAATTGTCCAATACAAAATAACATTTTATTTCTTGACTGCTGATTTCATGGGTGTTGATTGTGGATCCAAGTAAAATGAAGTTCTTTTGAAAGCTGCAATCTTTTGACAGCTTCAATTTATCATGATGTTACTTATTTCTCTGGTGGTGAGGATCTTCTTTTTCTTTATATTGAGGTGTAATTTATACTGAAAACTCTAGTCTTTGATCTTCATCAGTAAGTATTTTAAGTCCTCTTCACTTCCAGCAAGCAAGGTTGTATCATCTGCATATTGTAGGTTGTGAATGAGTCTTCCTTCAATCCTGATGCCACATTCTTCTTCATATAATCCAGTTTCTCGGATTATTTGCTCAGCATGCAGATGGAATAAGTAGGGTCAAAGAGTGACCCTGTATAGGGTTTCCAAGGAAAAGTCTGAACTACCGACCTTCTGGTTCACAGTCCAGTGCTGATCTTACAACGTCACACCAGGATTTTGTTGTTGTTGTTATATGCCTTGGAGTCGGTTCCAACTCATAGCGACCCTGTACAGGGTTTCCAAGGCTGTAAATCTTTACGGGAGCAGAAAGCCTCACCTTTCTCCTATGGAACAGCTGGTAGTTTCGAACTGCTGACGTTTTGGTTCACAGCCCGATTCATAACCACTATGCTACACCAGGATAGAATCCTTCAATATTGCAAGTCAAGGCTTGAATTTTTTTCTTTAGTTCCTGAGAAATGCTGAGCATATTCTTCCGTTTTGGTTTTCTAATTCCAGGTATTTGCACATTGCATTATAATGATTTACTTTGTCTTCTCAAGCTGTCCTTTGAAAATTTCTGTTCAGTTCTTTTACTTCCTCATTTCTTCTAGTCATTTTAGTTATTCTACATTCAAGAGCAAGTTTCAGAATCTCTTCTGACATCCACTTTGGGTTTTTTTCTTTCTTACCTGTCTTTTTAATGACTTTTTACTTTCTTCCTGTTTAATGTTCTTGATGTTATCCCACAGATCATCTGGTCTTCAGTCATTAGTCTTCAATGCATAAGTCTGTTCTTGAAATGGTCTATAAATTCAGATGGGAGTCCTGGTGTGGCATTGTAGGATAAGCATTTGACTGCTAACCACAAGGTCAGCAATTCAAATGGACTAGCTGCTCCTCAGAAACCCTACACCGGGTCATTATGAGTCAGAACCAACTCGATGGCACTTAACAACAACAACATATTCAAGGTTATATTTTGACTTTCATGGACTTGTTTTAATTTTCTACTGCTTGATCCTGGACTCCCAAATGAACAATTGATGTTCTTTTCATAGTCTGGCCTTGTTCTTTCCACAAGCTCTGGCCTTGTGTTGGCTGATGGTATTAGATCTCTATCATCTCTTCTCAAAGACATGCTTGATTTGATTCCTATGTATTCCATCTGGCAAGTTCCACATGTAGAGTTACCTTTTATGTTGTTGAAAAAGGGTATTTACAGTGAAAAGGTGTTGGTCTTGCAAAATTCTATCATGCATGCTCCAGTGTCATTTCTATCACCAAAGCCATATTTTCCAACTACTGATCCCTCCTTTTTGTATCCAATTTTCCTATTCCAATCAACAGTAATGATCAATGCATCTTGATTGCATGTTTGGTCAATTTCAGACTGAAGAAGTTGGTAGAAGTCTTCATTTTTTCTGTCAATGGCTTTAGTGGTTAATATGTACATTTGAATAATGGTTTTATTAACTGATCTTTCTTATAGGTGTATGATATTATCTTACCACAAACAGCATTGTACTTCAAGGTAGATTTTGAAGTGTTCTTTTTGATGATGAATGTAACACCACTCCTCTTGAATTTCTCATACTAGGAATAGTAACTCATATGACTGTCCAATTCATAATGGTCAATACCTGTCCATTTCAGCTCACTAATGCATAAGATATCAATCTTTATGAATGACATTTCATTTTTGATGACTTCCAATCTTCCTAGATTCATCCCCAGTCTGGTAATTAGTGGATGCTTGCAGTTGTTTATTTTCATTTTGAGTCATTCCCTATCAGCAAATGAAGGTCCTGAAAGCTTTGCACCATCCATGTCATTAAGGTATACTGCACTGGACTGCTATCTGAAAGGTTGGTAATTCAAACCCACTAGCCAGTCCTTGGAAACTATATAGGTCACTATGAGTTAGAACCAAGTCAACAGTGATTACAACCAAAACTTTGAGGAGGTATCTTTTCCTCACTTATATTTTGAGTGTGTTCGAACCTGAAGGGTTCATCTTCAATTATGTTTTGCTGTTATTCATAAGGTTTTCAGTGGCTAATTCTATCAGAAGTGGACCATCTATTCCTTCTTTTTTTTTTTTGTCTGTTATTAGTCTGGAAGTTCTGCTGAAATCTGTTCACCATGGGTGACCCTGCTGTGCTTGAAATGTCATGTGGATTAATAATTTCTTCAAGATTATTACTTTGTAAATACTCTTTCCCATAGTCTTTACTAGAGAATCCTTGTGAGGATAAAAAATAAACCATCTGAAGCAATGGCTCTTACTTAATTGTTGTTATTGGTAAGTGCCATTGAGTCAGTTCTGACTCATAACGACCCTGTGTAGAGTTTATAAAGAGCAGCTGGTAAATTTGAACCACCAACCTTGTGGTTCAAAACGACCTTGTGGTCCACTGATTTATCCCAAAGCGCCACACCAGGATTCTATAATTAGTCCTCATTATTGTTTTTCCAATTACTTATCCTCTTTATAATTTTACATTTCATAATCGTTATTATTGTTTATGGATGAGGGTATTAGTGGACAGAAAGGTTAAGTGACTTGCCTGATATTGTTAGTAGCTAGGTAATGACCTGTTTCCAGTTTGTATTACTCTTAACATCATGTTAATCTCCCTGTAGTAGACCATGCTGTATAAAAAACACACAAAGAGAGAAAAGAGAATGAAAACATAATTTTAAAAAAGAAAGAAAAGCTTATTCAAGCAATTGCTTGAAAATGATAAACTTTTTCCCTTTTATCAGCCTTAAAGAAAAGATTTCCCACTATAACTCACCCATAAGAATGTTCATCTCATGTCGAACCTTAGTTCTTTTCACTGTGTATTCATCTACTTGCTTTCATATATATTTTTTTTTCTGTACAGTTATAATAAAGATAGTTTCTATTCTATAGTATATGCAGAAAATCAACTGGGTAAATACTATTTTGAATGTTTAATAAATTTTTTAGATTTTCCCTCGTAAAAATTAATTTTTATTTTTTAATAATTTTACGTTTTTGTCAAGTAATATTTTGAGTCAATGATTAGCTAATTATAATCATTACTAATATTAATTATGATTTAGTTACTATATATAAATCATAGAAAGTAGAAAATAATTCCAACTAAATGCGAATAATATTTAACTTAGTGCTATTTTGAAATGCAAAAGAGCTAAAACAATTTTTAATAAATTATTAATGCCAAAACACAGATTCACACACTCACATTTATGTTGATTCTCACATCATTAAACATGAAACTAAATAGATAAAAGGAAAAGTAAAATAGAGAAATTTGAGTTACTTAATTCAAATGGATAGCAAATTTATTCTGGGTTTCCTGGAAACTAGCAAAAACATAAACCTTAACACATTGAATGACGTTATTTTCCAAATTAATTATTAGTAAAGTTTTTCCTGTTACTGAGCTCAAAACAGTTTATCAACAGAATCATAAAAAATAGACACAGGACAAAAAAAAATCTTATGAAAATGAGTATTTTCTGTATTAGCATTGTATTAAAACCAGATGCATAACAATATTCCATTATTCAGTGAAACTATTTTCTGTAGAGAATCGAGATAACATCCTTAAGATACATTGCTTTCTGATGACCCAACTGGATTGCTATCCTGGTGCAAATCTAGGAAAATGAATACCTAATAGCTCCCATTTGATTGTTAAATATGAATTGTCTCAGAAGACTGTGGCCAAAACTAGATAAGCTCACTGATGTTCTGATGAATGCAGAAATGGTTCATATTTTATGTCTTGATATGAAAAGGCTCTGTGTGCCTCAAATTTCAGATATGTGTGAGACACTGCTGGGAAAGTATTGGAACCCCCCACCCCCACCCCCACCCCCGCTGTAACCAAAATATCATAGGCAGGTAGTTTCAAAGAACAGAAATTTATTTTCTCTCAGTTCAGGGCATGGCTCTATGGGAAGGATCTTTTTTGTCTGTTTTAGCTTCTAAGGAGCTCTGGTAACATAGTGGTTATGAAGCGGGCTGCGAACCTCAAGGTCAGCGGCTCAAAACTGCCAGTTGTTCATGGGAGACAGATGAGGCTTTCAGCTCCCATAAAGATTTACAGCCTTGGAAATTCTGTGCAGGGTTGCTATGAGTCAGAACTGACTTCAAAACACATAACCACCACCACCACCAATAGTTGACTATCCTTAGAATTCTGGGCCTTGTGGCCCTGTGGGATAAATCACCAGACTGTGAGGTCAGTTTGAACCACACGGTCGTCGTTTCAAACTTCAAAGTCAGCAGTTCAAACTCACCAGCCACTCCTTGGAAATCGAATATAGGGTCACTATGAGAAGGAATGGACTCAATGGCACTTAACAATGACAACAACAACATGGCACTGTAGGATAAAGCACTGGGCTGCAAGATTTGTTTGAACTCAAGGTCGTTGGTTCAAACCCACCAGCTGCTCCTCGTGAACCCTATACAGGATTACTATGAGTCAGAATGGA
>NW_006408706.1:2844204-2859633 GCF_000296735.1 Chrysochloris asiatica
AGGCTGGAAATCTTTACAGGAGCAGAAAGCCTCATCTTTCTCCTGTGGAACAGCTGGTAGTTTTGAACTGCTGACTTTGCAGTTCGCAGCCTGATTTGTAACCACTTCTCTATATTTGTGCCCAAATATAGAAAACCTGCCCAGGTCTACATGCAAATGAGGGGTTTTTGTCTACCTGTCCCCAACTCCCAACATAGCTAGAAATATGTCATGATAACAACAACCAAACATCTTTTGCAAAACGGGGCTCTGGCAAATTACAGTATTACCTGATTTCCTGATTTTCAGAAGTGTAACCTGAGGGGGTCAATTGAAAAATGTTTTCTAGGAGTTAGCTGAGTTGCACTTTTAATGGGATTATTTATCACTGACTATTTTAAATTCAACTAATTTACATGTTATTGTTGTAAAGTGCCATGGAGTTAGTTCCAACTCATAGTAACCCTGTATTGGGGTTCCAAGGAGCAACTAGTGTGAACCTCTGACCTTGCAGTTAGCAGTCCAGAGCTTATCCGACAGCATCACACCAGAACTGCTATTAACATGTTAGCTAGTATTTATAAGATGAAACATGTTCATTTAAAATTTAGTTGATGCTAAATTGCTTTTTCTGATAACATTACACAATATATTCATTTGCATTCTATTTGTGGAAGAGACATCAAACATTAAGCAAAATCTTGTCTTGTATTTGATTGTAAAACATGTTACGTGTTGCCATCAAATTGGGGCTGCTCTCATAATACTGAACACATATTCTACAGCTAGAGTAGATATGTTGTTGTTGTTATGTGCCGTGGAGTCGGTTCCGACTCATAGCGACCCTGTACAGGGTTTCCGAGGAGTAGATATATTCAATAATAAAATAGCAGTCCCAATTTGATTACATTTTAAAAGAAGGCAAAATGAGAATTTATACCATATTTAACTGAAATTTCATCTATTATTCGTACATTTATAATAACTTTTATTTCAATAGTATTAGTATCGTAGAAATGTCGAAGACATATGATATCCTAGACTCAGTTTATATTTTTTATAGAGTTTGGTTTCTGGATAGTTCTCTCATAGAGACATTTTGGCCATATTCTTGTATTTTTTTTTAAATTAAAAAATGTGAAAAGTTATAGTAATTTGTGAAACTGAAGTTAGCTATGTTTTGAATTCATGAAGGGAAAACTCTGTTCAGTAAATTAAAATAAATAATATGGCACTGGGGTCTTTCTCTTGCAATTCATTCACTTATAAATCTATTGGAACTTCATAAAGTTTTAGATTATTTCAGCCCTCTTCCTTTTGAGAATATACTGCTATCTTTGTTAATTGTTTTTAAAAGTTGTTTGTTTGTTTTGTCACTGTTTGTTGAAACATAACATAGGAAGTCTTGTGATCTGACAGTCTGGTCCACAGCAAGTTAAAGTTTGCTGAGATGATGCTATTGAGTGAAAGGGGAAATCTATCCCAAAGGGGAAATTGAGAGGTATATTATAAATCCTTTAGACTTCAGAGAGTTAATCACTCATGTAATTGGAGTGATTTTTACACCCTTTTAAACATCTTAATCCTAAAACCTATTTTGGATCTGTAGAAAGTTATTCAGAATTAATCATTCATACAATTGGAAAGGAATTTTACACCTTTTTAAACATCTTAATTCCCAAATTTTTCTATTTTGAGTCTGTAGAAAGTTGCATTCAGGGCAGCACTGTTGAGATGATTTTCAAGCCAGTCTAGGTCATTAAAAGGATTTATTCACAGTCACCTTGGAAGACAGGCTTGACAAGCTGGTTCCAAAGGTCACAACCTTGAAATCCTTATGATGCATATTTCTATTGTGCACACATGGGGCCACCATGAGCCTGGATTGACTAGAGAGCAATTAACAACACCAATGCTTGACACTATTAAGTGTGTACACAAAATTCCTACAGAGTTATCACAAAAGCCTCTTTACAAAGTTGGACCTGTGGGATAAAGCACTGGACCATAAGGTCAGTTTAAACCACAAGGTCGGCTATTCAAACTCACCAGCCATGCTCCTTGGAAGCCCTACAGAGGGTCGCTGTAAGTAAGAACTGATTCAATGGCACTTACCAACAACAACAACAGAGATAAATAAAAACCAGATCCAGGCTATTGTACACTGGAAATATTTTCCCAGTTACACCTTGAAATAAAACTATTGTCAAACTATCTCAACCCTTGGCATTTAGGTAGTGATATTGCTAGTAAATGACCCTGGGAGAAAGGGGTGGGGGGACCCCCTGATTTATAGTATTTTCTGATTTTTGTAGTACTGATTTTTCTACCATCACAGAATAGGAAGACTTCATGTTGGATAATTTTCAAATTAAGGAACTGGAAGAGGAATCACTGAGAAAAATGTGTCTTTCTCTTCCTCCTCCTTCATCAACCGATTACAACTTGTTAGCTACAGGTTTATTTAACCCGGGTGGGATGGGGGTGGGGGTGGGGGTCTAATCTGTGTGCAGTGGTCAAAGGGCTCCAAGGAACTTACGGTGGGAGAGCATTCTCTATCTTTCCTTAGCTTTCAATTTCAGGTTAATTTTTTTAAAGTTAAATAAACTTTAATATTAGATAAAATAATTTTTGAAAGGTAAAAATGATACAACAGGAAATTTTAAATGGGATTTAAATGATCACTCAAAAGTTGTTCTTTTTTTAAACCCAAGGAGATAAACTGCAGAAGTTTATCTTGGAGAGAAACTTCATAAAGACCAGATTGACTCAAAAACCATATCCAGAGAAATGTCTTTATGTAACCCAGACAACTGCTTTGCCCCTTAGATTAGAGACTTACTGCATTTCATGGCATCAGATTTTAAAGAGAAGAGAATAATTCTTGGGTTTAAGAAGTCCAGTTGTTTGATAGTCAGGTCTCAAGCTCCTGGAAAAAATATCACTAAACCAAATAGATTGATTTCTATATGGATAAAAATCCTGATTTTCAATAAGTGTGTGTGTGTGTATACATATATAGTCTTCTTCCCACACCTATTGTCCTAAGTCTCAGCAACCCTATGGGACAGAGGAGAACTGCTCTCTAGGGTTTCCAAGACTATAAATCTTTACAGAAGCTGACTACGTCATCCTTCTCCCATGGAACACCCAAAGGTTCAAATCGCCAACCTTTCAGGTGGCAGCCTCATGCTTAACCCACAGTACCACCAGGGTTTATATATATACAATATATACAAATACACACACACGCATATTTATATATAAAATGTTGTTGTTATTGTTGTTAAGTGCCAGTGAGTTGGTTCCAACTCATAGGGACTCTGTATAGGGTTTCTGAGGATTGGCTGGTGAGTTTGAACTCCTGACCTTGCTGTTAGAAATCTATTGCTTATCCTACAACACCATAAGAAATCTTTTTCTTTCAAATATATTAAATACATTTACCAAAATAAATTTTATCAAAATATTCCCTCTTGGATTTATTTAGAGTCATTCATTCATCCAATAATATTTATGAGGTGGAGACTCCTGATGTGGAGCTGTAGGTTAAGCAGTGGACTGCTAACCACAAGGTCAGCAGTTCAAACCCACCAGCTGGTCTTTGAAAACCCTATACAGTGTTTCTGTGAGTCAGAACTGACTCGCCGGCACTTAGCAACAACAATAGGCACTTGTATCAGGCATAGGGTCATGATCAAGGATAAGTCGTTGTAATAGATAGTCTAAGGTACTGTAAAAGTCTCAGGTTCTGAATCCTCAGATGGAGACACAGGTGGAAACATAAGTTTGCTAAATGTCACTTTGATAAGCCATGTAGACAATTTCCAATGATTAGAACAGTCTAATGTTACTGAAATACTAATCTTCTCTCCAAAGACATACATGTAATGACTCACTATACAGAATAAAATATTTCTTCCTGTAAATTAGTTCATTAAACCAATTACAAACCATGTAGAACATGTACACTAAAAAGATATCGAGGTGTTAAAGACTCTTAAAACTGTCAGATTAATTATCGCCTACCTATTAATCATGCTACTTTTTCTTGAAAAACAATTTTTATTTGAATTATTTGGAGTTTAATTCAGTTAACATTGTTTACCTACTGGTATAATTGAAGGATCATAAAATTTCATCTTTTCCAAGTTTTTATTATATTGTTGATCCATTTATTAAGTTTTCCAGGAACAAAGATCTAGGAATATTTTTAAAGTATTTTGAGTCATATCAATTTGTGCCAGTAAATAGTAGAAACCATGACATGCCAATAGTACAATCTCTTTAGGTACTCCAAGAATATGTTGTTGAGGAACCAGAACCATTTTACAAAGAGCAGAAACCTATATATTACTTGATCTTTGAATCACATTTGAAAGCCTTGAAGTATTACATGTATAAAGAAAACAATGAAATCCACTGCCATTAAGTCAATTCCAACTTATGTTGTTGTGGTTGTCAGGTGTCCTTGAGTGAGTTCCAATTCAGAGTGACTCTGTGCACAGAAGAATGGAGCACTGCCTAATCCTGAACTATCCTCACAATTGTTGCTATGATAGTGATGCCACATAGGGCTCCTGAGACTGTAAATCTTTATGGGAGCAGAAAATCTTATCTTTCTCTCACTGGGAGGCTGGAGGGTTCAAACAACTGACCTTGTGATTAGCAGCCCAACACCTAACCCACAACACCACTACTTGACATATAGCAATTTGTTTTTATATTTGGTTATCCTACTATGTATGATAAAATCTACTTTTACTTTACACCATTGTCTTAGACTGGATTCTCTAGCGGAGCAAAACCAATGAAGTCTATGTATATACAAATACATAAAGAGATTTTTATTTTTAAGAAATGAATTAGGCTATTGTGGAAGCAGAGAAGTCCTAAATCTGTAAATCAGGTGACAGTATAAAGCCTATGCCTGACTTATGTAGCAGCATAATTGACAACCTCAAAATCCTCAAAATCTGCCAGTTAGGCAGCAGGCTGCTGGCTCAAGTTCCAAAAACCAGAGTTCAGAGGATGATGAAGCAAATGCAGGGTCAAGAGAGAATGTGCTTGGCTAAAATATCCGTGTATATTGTCCACATCCTCAAGGAAACGCCCGCTTTCAACTGATTGCACACATCAGATTGTAAAATGGAGGATGATACATAATATCTGCCATAATATCTGAGAATCATGGCTTAGGCAAGTTGATACATAACCTTAACCATCACAATCAATATAATATATGCTGTTGTTGTTGTTAGTTGCCATTGAGTCAGTTCTGACTCATGATGACCCAGTGTATACAGAGTACAATAGCTCCACAGAGTTTTCAGACTGAACTTTTGGAAACAAGGCTAGACCTGTTTCCATGGTGTCTCTGAGGTGGGCTTGCTTAAATGCCAAGTTTTCAGTTCGTAGTTGAGTACTTAACAGTTTGTGCCACCAAAAGACTTTTATAAAACATGTAAACATCATCTTCTATAAAATGTTAAAAGAGTTTTTTTCAATACTAAGGTTGGTAATTTTTCAGGGATTTAGACAGATGTGAATCAGATGTTACATAACTGTTGTTGTTGTTGAGTGCCATCTAGTTGGTTCATTTTGCTTGGTGCCACCATCAACACTCCTGAAAGCAGCAGTCAAGAAATCAAACAACATATTGCATTAGGCAAATCTGCTGCACGTATCTCTTTAATGTGTTGGTTTGAAGACTAAGGTGCGCCCAACCCATGCCATGGTATTTTCAATAGCCTCATGAACATGTGAATGTTAGATACTGGATAAGGAAAACTGTAGAATAATTGATTCATTTGAGTTATGGTGTTGGACAAGAATATTAAAGGTACCATGGACTTGCAGAAGAACAAACAAATCTGTGTTAGAAGAAGTAGAACCATAATGTTCCCTAGAAGCCAGGATGGCAAGACTTGGTCCCTCATTGTTCGTACATGTTATCAGGTGGGAGCAATTCCTGGAAAAAGGCATCATTGTTGGTAAAGTGGAGGGTCAAAAAAAATTTTTTTATGGTAAATTTTTAGACATTTACTCAAATTTAGTTGACATAGTTCAAAATGTATTTTAAGTATAGAGTTCTCATTACAGAATTGTAGTACATTAGAAATTGTCCTATGGCTTTTGATCACTTTTTATGAAAAGCATATTCATACTCCCATTTGTTAAAAGTAAAAGCTTTATTTCACTGGAATACTAACCACAAGGTCAGTGGTTTGAGCCCACCAGCTACTCAGCTGGAGAAAGATGAGAGTTTCTGTTCCAGTAAAGATTTACATTCCTTGGAAACTATATGCAGGGTAAATAGTTGAAACTGATTCAATTGCACTTAACAACAATACCACGTTTAAGAAAGGAACCCCAGTGATGAAAATGGTTTGTGAGTGGGAGAAAAGCCCAGTAATCTGCTTCCATAAAGTTTATAGTGAAGAAAACTCTATAGACCAGTCTACTCTTACAAACGAAAAACAAGCAGTCAAAATAGACGTCATGACATAAGATAAAAACAACATGTTTCAGAATTTTATTTCTGGTCAGCATAATAAATGATCTGGACTTTTCTCAATAGAAATGTAATTAAATATGTGTTAATTTTTTTAAAGAATAATAAAATGAAGTGGCCAGATCCACATTTCAAATGGAAAAAAAATTTTTTTTTTACCTCTATGAATCATCGGTACCGACTCGATGGCACCTAACAACAACAACAAAAACAACATGAATCAAAAACACCCTGAAAAATAGTCTATCTGTGTTTAAAGGTTTCAAGCTATTACAAAAATAAAGAAAACAGATGAATATATACAGAGTATATATATATGTAGAGTGCTATGTGTTCTTGGGATTGTATACTTGCAAACTGTCTTCTGTCATCATGAGCCCAATGCTGAGGCCTTCTTTGCTTTTCCTTACAGAATGGGCTCAACGCTCTCCATCTGGCTGCCAAGGAGGGTCATGTGGGGCTGGTTCAGGAGCTGTTGGGAAGAGGGTCCTCTGTGGATTCTGCTACTAAGGTAATGTTCATGCTGGCAGAACATTTTGTCTTAGAGGGGGAAAAATGATTTGAAGCTGCTTTTCCCTGATTGTACTAGAGATTCACTAAACACCAAGATTCTGAACCACACAGAACTAAAAATGAAACCCTATGTGTGAAACTTTGAATTGTTTCTCTTTGGGAATATATGAGTCATAATAGTCATCAAAGAGGTTCAGATTTTAAAATTTATAAAGTTAATGTCTAAGGTTTCATTTTAATCCCTTGATTCACATAGTTGTTAAGTGCTATCGAGTCTGTTTTGACTCAGAGTGGCATGGTATAGGGTTTCCAAGGAGCAGCTGGTGGGTTTGAACTGCTGACCTGTGGTTTGCAGTCTAGTGCTGATCCTACAGCACCACACCAGTAATCCTTCATTCACATAGAGGACTAGATTTAAAAATCCTCTAAAAACAATAATACCTGTTTTTCCTAAGGTAAACTCATTTTTAAAATAAGTTAATGTAGGACACTTCTCAATAAAAATTAACAAGTAATTTTGACACTTCAATTAAATTAATATGGCTTTAGATGTAGTCATTTGACTTGGTAGAGAATATACCAAATCCTTTCTAGCCAAAAGAAAGTGAGATTTAGATTCATGGATTGAATTATTAGAGTAAAATTAGATTTTGTCACTGTAATACGTTTATAAAGGGATTGGAGTGATTTTTAAATAACATATATATAAGATACATGATACACTAGAAATTGTTTCCTTGTTGATGCTGCTTTAACTAAAATATATTTGAACATTGTCTTTGCAAATTATTTTTAGAAACAACGGGCATTAAAATATAATTGGTGGTGACAAATTTTTGTCTATTGAATATGAAATGTTTATTTGGAAAATAAAACAAAACAGTAGCCAATAAGAACCAAGCCTGCTGCCCAAGGCTGTTGTTTTTCAGTGCCATCAAATAAGTTCCGACCCATAGCGACCCTGTATAGGGTTTCCAAGGAACTACTGGTGAGCTTGAACCATTGACCTTATAGTTCAAAGGGTTTTGTAGTCTGGCGCATTAACCCACAGCACCACACCACGACTTCAATAAGGTTGGAGCATGATAATACGACTGAGAGCCCTATGAACAGTGTGATTAAGTATTCACACTTCTGTCTGGGGCATTAGTCTACTGAGGCTACAGAAGAGCCCTATAATAAATTAGGAATGCTTTCAGTTAGTTTAGATTTCCAGCACTTCAGACATAACTGGCAAATTGTAGATTGGTGCTGTTCACAGTATTATTGCTGTTGTTAAGTGTCATCATATCAGTTCCACTCATAGCAACCCTGTATTAGGGTTTCTAAGGAACAGCTGGTGGGTTTGAACTGCCGACGTTGTGGTTCGCAGTCCAGTACTTAACACCAGAGCCATACAAGCACTCTGTTCACAGTGTAGTCCACAGCAATTTTATTGGAAATTCTTAAACAATAAACAAAGAAAAAAATTCTGTCAATTCCAAAGAAGTTAAAAATGTAAGATTGTCATAGGCAATAAATTCCTTGCTTGGAACATAGAGAGAATAAAGTTTTTTTTTTGTTTTTTTGTTTTTTTTAATTAAAGCTTTTCTGGGCCATAACAAATGAATGGTGAACAGATATTTAAAAGATACTGGTTTGAACATTTATTGAATTCTTTTTTGTTTAAAACTGTATTTTGTCATTATTTTCTTTTTTCCTTTCCTTGAAAGTATGTTAATATTTTAAAATGTAGTGATCCAGAAATAAAATTATTCTACATAAAGTACCTAATTCAAAGATGAAGCAACTAAGTTGTCAAAATAATTAGCAGGTCCCAGGATCTGTTGTGATGTGATGACTAAATAAGAGTTAGAGTCTATAAGTTTAAAAATTTTGTCATTTATTTTAGTCACCACTCAAATATCTTTTACTTTCTTGGTCAATATTTTCTTTTCATGAAAATTTTAGATTTTATTTCATTTGTGATTAGTTTTGTGGATGCTAAATTTTGATGTGATCAATGTTAAAACCATTGCTAACCTTGTGATTGATTTAGTTTCCTTTTTCATTCAAAATATTTGAGCAACAGCCACAAGCAGATAGGAACATAACCATTCAAAATCTGTTTCTTTGCAAGGTGAAGTAATCTCAGTGGCTCACTGAACCTTTTTGTTGTCAATTTCTCCATGTGGCAGGATTCTTTAGTGGTTAATTAAATGCCATAAAGGGTGATATTTTCTCTTTTTCTTTCTTTAAGGGGGAAAGATGAGATCGTTTTGATAAAGATATACAGTCTTGGTAACTGCCTTAGGCTGGGTTCCCCAGAGAAACCAAACCAGTGAAGCTTACATATGTATATATAAAGAGAGGTTTAGGAGCGTGAACAATAACAACAAGGAGCGTGATAGCTCTGTAGGATAAATATACTGGACTTCAAACCTCAATGTTTCCAGTTCAAGTTCACCAGCTGCAACTCAGGAGAAAAGTGAGACTTTCTGTTCCTGCAAAGTTTACAGCCTTAGAAACCATATACAGAGTGACTATGAGTCAGAATCAACTCAACAACACTAAACAACAACAAAGAGAGGCTTGTACAGCTCACACAATTGTAGAGGTGGGCAAGTCCCAAGTCCATGGGTAAGATGCTAGGCTGGGGTGTCTAATTCACGTAGTTGCAGGGCTGATGAACCAAGATTTTTTTAGATCAGAAGGCAGGCAAACAGGCAGGTCCAGCAGGTAGGAAAGCCAGCTGCTGATGACTCCCAGGATTGGCACATAATAATAGAGCAGGCCACTGGCTCAAGTCCAAAGAATTGGAGATTGTAGGATGAGCCAGATACAAGATCCAGACCTAGCACAGAGTGAGCAAGCTTTGCCTGGGTAGGAAGCTCTCCTATAATTGACTGGCTGCTCATAGTAGACCTCATCATAGAGATGTTTACGTTATATTAGTTCTCAACATGGGGTAACTACATCTCAAATGCCAAACCACTGAGAATCCTAGCCCAGCTAAGTTGACACAAAATCTTAACTGTCACAGAAACACTATGGAGCAGTTCTACTCTGTTCTACAAGGTTGATCTTGGAATTGCTCCGCAGCAGGTTTTGTTCTCAACCTATACAAAGTTTTCTGAAGGATATGAAAAGATGATATTATACTGTCATTCCAAGCTTGACTATAATCCATAGATTTGAAGGTGGCTACATATTTTGATTTCTGAAAAATTCAGTAACCTCTAACACTTTCTATTTTGTTTTTCCAAAACAGAAGGGAAATACTGCTCTTCACATTGCATCTTTGGCTGGACAAGCAGAAGTCGTCAAAGTTCTTGTTAAGGAAGGAGCCAATATTAATGCCCAGTCTCAGGTATTCTCAGATTGTCTCCAATGTAAATGGGTATCAATTAATAAAATAATAATTTGTAATATTGATTTAATGGATTTAGCTTGTTAGACAGATACCTTTTTTATAAATGCTTTCTTTCTTTAATTCATTCCATGAATTTTTTTTTTTTTTTTGGCATGTCATAATCTCCCTGTTTAACTGATTCTTGCATCAGTCTATCAGTGATTTTAAGTATATATTTAAAACACTATAAAGTGAAGTTGATTTATTTTTGCAGAATGTTAGTGGCATTTGTGAATATGAATTATTCATGCAAGTTCCTTGTCACTCTAAAAAAAAATTCTCTCCCAAATTTCAAATATTCTCAAAATATTATTACTATTCTGGTAGGAAACCTGCTATAAAGGGGGAATCACACTGCTTTGGTTACCTCATACCCCAAATGTGGGCTTTTCAAATCTGCCAAGGAAAATATGCTAATCCAAACCTACACCCTTATGATGCACATAATAACAAATAGGAAATACATGTTCTTAAAACTAAATTAGGATTTATTTTAAAAGGATAATTTTTTAATCCAAATATGCCATACTATGAACTTTCTTTCTTTCTTTCTTTTTTTTTTTTTCTGGTGACCAAAGGGAGAAAACACCATTTTGCCCAAAGCTTTATTCTTAATTTTTATGAGGATGCTTCACAAAGTTCATGGAGAAATGGAATTAAAATATAATAGAAAATTTCCATGAAATTTTTGAAGCCCTTTTGCATTGTCTTAATTTCCAAGTAATGTCCTAAAAAATATCCCAGAAGAGGGTGTTTTTGAAGAGCAGAAATTTATTTACCTCTGGTAGCGTAGTGGTTATGAATCGGGCTGTGAACCTTTAAGGTCAGCGGTTTGAAACTACCAGCCGCTCTGCGGGAGAAAGATGAGGCTTTCTACTCCCGTAAAGATTTACACCCTCGGAAACCCTGTACAGGGTCGCTATGGGTCGGAACCGACTCGACGGCACTTAACAACAACAACAACAAAGGCTAGATATGGAGTCCTGGTGTGGTGCTGTAGGATAAGCACTGGACCATAAGGTCAGTGGTTCAAGCTAACCAGCCACTTCTTAGAAACCCTATACAGGGTCTCTATAAGTCGGCATCAACTCAATGCCATCTAACAACAATAGCAAAGGCTATATATGGATTCCTGGTATGATGCTGTGGGATAAAACAGTGGACCATCAGGTCAGTTTGAACCACAAGGTTGATGGTTCAAACTCACTAGCCGCTCCTTGGAAGCCCTGTCCAGGGGGCTTTATGAGTCGGAATAACTTGAAGGCACATAACCACAAAGGATGATAAGCACTTGATCTCAAGCTTGATTTGAACCACCAACCTTACAGTTCAAACTCACCAGTTGCTTCGTGGAAACCCTATACAGGGCTGCTATGAGTCAGAACAGGGAGCTCTGGTAGCATATTGGTTACAAGTTGGGCTGCTAACATCAAGGTCAGCAGTTCAAAATATCTGCTGTTCCGTTAGAGAAACATGAGACTTTCTGCTCCTGTAAAGATTTACAGCCTCAGAAACACCATGCAGGCTCACTGTGAGTCAAAACCTACTCCACATCACACCACCACCACCACCACCACCACAAGTCAGAATAGACTCAAGGGCACTTAACTACAATAAAGCTTAGAATTCTGATTCAAATTTTCTTTGTTGCCTACTGAGGAAGATCCTTCCTTATCTCCTTCAGCTTCTGGTTGTCCTGGGCATTTCTTAACATTCTTTGGGTTGTAAATAGATTCTTTTCTGCTAGCTTTCCCCCTTTGTGTGATTCTCTACACAGAAGTGATTAGTGATTATGTTTAGGACACACCTTACTTCAGTATGACTTGTTTAAATTAACTTGACTATATCTACAAGGACAACACCTGGTTTTTCCAAACAAGGTCATATTCACCAGTGCAGAGATCAGTACTTCAACATACCTTTGTTTTTGTGTGTGTGTGTGGGGGGGGGAGGGGGCAGACACAACACAATTCAATCCATTATGCACTACCCTTTGCCCAACCACTTCCCTAACTGACACACTTCTCACATGTAAAATGCATATACTCCATCCCAGAGTCCTGTAGCACTCTAGGATAAGCACTGGACTACAAGGCCAGTGTGAACTGCAAGTATGATGGTTCAAACCCACCAGCTGCTCTTCAGAAATCCTACACCGGGTTGCTAGAGTCAGAACCAACTCAAAGGTCCTTAACAACAACAACAGACTTCATCCCCATCAATTGCCATCTAGTCGATTCTGACTCTTAAAGACCCTATAGGACAGAATAGAAGGATCCCATTTTTAGAAGCCAACTACCACATCTTTCTTCCTTGGAGTGGTTGGTGGATTTCAGCCACTGACCTTTCAGTTAGCAATCAAGCTCTTAATCATTGCCTCATCAGGGCACCTTTACCCCATCCCAGCATCTCCTAAATTCTTAATCCACTCTAGACTCCATTCTAAATTTAAAATCTCCTCTTCTGAATTGACTACATCAAGTATGGGTGAAATTCTGGGTGTGTTCTATCTGGAGCAATATCCCTTTCTATCAGTAGACCTGTGAAACCTAGAGTATAAGTTATCTGCTTCCTAAAGACAATGGTGGTAAAAGAATAGGGCAGACAGTCCTATTCCAAAAGGGAGAAATTGGAGGGGAATAAATGTGGCACTGTGGGTTAATGTACCAGACTGCAAAGCCGTTTGAACTGCAAGGTCAGCAGTTTAAGCTCACCAGCTACACCTCGGAAACCCTATACAGGGTCGCTATGGGTCAGAACTGACTTGACAGCATTTAACAACAACAACATGGGGTCATAGGTACCAAACAAGTCTATAACTTAGTGGGAAAATCTCATTAGATTTCAAAACATGTAGATAATTCTCCTTTATCTGGGTACATCTGGGTTATGACTTTGCCCCTGGATCTGGATGAATACCCTGCCCTTTGGATTTTGGTTAGAAGTCCCTCAGATTTGGGCAGTAGCTAACAAGACATTTGATTGCTAAGAAGCAGTTTCTCTACTTTGAAGGGAAATTCCCATATACATTAGTGCTGTTGATATCTGTGAAAACAGCTTTGTTACTTTTCTCAAATTGTCAAATTGATCATACCGATGTCATAAAAATTGACAGATGGCAAATGTCTTGAGGTAAATGTTTGTTGAAAGCTATGATATCAGTTGTTGTTGTTATGTGCCATGGAGTCAGTTCTGACTCATAGAGACCCTGTACAGGGTTTCCAAGGCTATAAATCTTTACGGGAGCAGAACGCCTCATCTTTCTCCTGCAGAACAGCTGGTAGTTCGAAACGATATCAGTAGTTATTAGAAATTTATATGTTTTAGAAATTTTTCAAGGAGAACAAGCCAAAATGTTTAAGTGATTTGTTTTGAGTCAATGTACTTTTTCTCTGTACTTAGGCCAGATTATAAAAGCTCTTAAAATAATCTGTTTATATTGGATATAATTAATTTAATTTGCTATTTATATTGGGAGGAATTCTGATGAACTGCATAAACTGGCATTTACATTGTAAGAACATTTTAGAATTAGAAATATTAATAATTAATATTTAGGACTTTTTCTAAGTATTGAAGTCACTTGATATAGTCTCTACCATTATTTGCTGTTTTGAATTTAAGCAGCCATCATTGCCAATTGGCAAAAGTTGATATCACTTACAGTATTTTTTAATTTAGTGATTGAACTTATCATAAAATTGTGACATGAATTTACTTAAAACACATTGGTTATTTTGTCACAGATGTCAGGAAATTTCAAATTACATGGTTTTAGGACATTGAGGATTGCTATATGTCTTTCTTAATATATGATTCTCATCAGTCCTGTCTTATTTAAAACAAACATTTCTTTATTGTGATGACATTGGACATCATGATGGTTGGAAAGTCACTTCCTTTTGGGATCCAGAAAATGATTAGAGATGCAGAATATGTCTGTCTTTATAAGAACTTTGATAGCTGCATAGTACTATACTTCTGACTGATTTCTGAGTTATTTGGAAATGAGCAGTAGAGTTACTGTTAAATTCAGAAGGTAAGTTCTCTGAAAAAGATCCAAAGAATAAATATTCAGGTTGTGGAGATTTACACACCTTATGTATTTTCTGCGTGTTCTACACAAACTATGACATCCACGTGAGGCTTACCTTCAGATAACATGGTTCCATGAAGACTTCCAAAGCACCAAAAAGATAAGCATTTTAAATGAAATTTTAATATTGGTAAAATAGTAATTTTGTTGTTAAGTACTTTTGAGTCAGTTCCAACTAGGATTTCGAAGGAGTGGCCGATAGATTTGAACTACCGACCCTGAGGTTAGCAGTCCAGCGCTTATCATACATCACCACACCAGAACTTCAAAACCGTAATTAGCAAATGTTTATTGTAGTTTCTATGTTTAGCAGTGACATTAGTATAACAAAACACCCATTGCTATTGGGTCATTTCCAACTCATAATGACATTGTAGGATAGATGATGTTTATTGTTAGGAGTCTTTATGTAAAATAAACACTAGACTGCAAGGTCAGTTTGAACTGCAAGGTTGGAGGTTCAAACCCACTAGCCACTCCTTGAAAACCCTCTACAGGGTTGCTAAGAGTCGGAACTGATTCTACTACACTTGGCAACAGCAACAACAGGGTAGAGTAGAGCTGCCACATAGAATTTCTAAGGTTGTCATGTTTACAGAAGCCTACTCGGAAACCCTGTACAGGGTCGCTATGGGTCGGAACCGACTCAACGGCACTTAACAACAACAACAACTGCTGCTTCTATGCCCCTATATTCCACAGAGCTGCTGGTGTGTTGGAACTACCTACCTGATGCTAGTAGCCAAGTCCTCAACCTGTGTCACCAGGACTCCATAGTGTCATGTTGTCCACGAACCCAGTTCTTGGTAGGATTTTGAATATTGTTCCTCACTTATACCTCCCCAACTTAGTTCTTTGGTTTTCCTAGATTCAATGGTATGGAAATCTTATGAAGATCTTGTTGTTAGGTGCCATCGAGTCGGTATGACTCATAGC
>NW_006408706.1:2861248-2863146 GCF_000296735.1 Chrysochloris asiatica
GTTAATAGTCCAGCACTGAATTTTTTGCAACACCCAGGGACCCACAAGGCTTATGGTAGCATCTTCAAAATAATGTTATGTATGTAATGTAAGAATGCTACCCAAATACCTATAAGGGGCATTTGGCACTTCTATAGCCTATAATTGATGTGATGTTAAAGACGCACCAATCAATTATGTATATGTATCAAAGATATTAGAATTAAAAATTTTAAAACAATAACTTGAAACCCGTTAAAGTCAGAATGCTAAGGGATGGCCTGGTTTTTCCAGGTCTTGCAAGTTTTCCACCTTTGACAGGATACAGTCTTACCACTTTCCTGTTGTTTGGTTTGGTGTAAAATATTTAAGTTTTCCTTCTCTGGTAGGCTTCCTCCATACACAGGTTCTGGTTTTCACAGGTTTTATTGTATTTTTAGAATCATGAGTGCCTTTCATTTCTTATAGCACTTTTTGCTGGCTCTTTTTTCCTGTTGATATTTGCTTATACAGATTCATTCCTTTAATGTGTATGTCCAATTTCTGTAAGATAAACTCCTTAGGAGTAGATACTCTTTCTCACACTTTATAGATTTAGGATTCAGCACAATGCCTTGATTATTATTCTGATTGGTGGTAGAATAGCTTAAATTGATATTTATATTGTATACATGAATACTCTTCTTAGAAGTCTTATTTGTGGCACTGTAGGATAAGCAGTGCACTTCTAACCACAAGGTCAGTGGTTCAAACCCACCAGTCACTCCCTAGAAACCGTATACAGAGTTGCTATGAGTCTGAACCAGATTGATGACACTTAACAAAAACAGCAAAACTATTCATGGATAAGAAATGGCTGGTTATGTGTTTCAATCATTCCAAGGAATAGAAGTTAATAGTCATGATAACTCATAAGATTATTGACCATAAATTGCTATCCCAGATGTACTGAATAATTCTTTTTTTAATCTTACTTTACTCTATTTTAATAATATTAAGACTTGGGGGTTTGTGTTCAAAAAGGAGCCCTGGTAGTATAATGAGTCACACATTAGGCTACTAACTCCAAGGTCAGCAGTTTGATTCCTCCAGCCACTCCTCCTCAAAGGCTTTCTGCTTCCGTAAAGATTTGCAGCCTCAGAAACCTCATACAGGTTTTCTGTTAGAACTACCTCTATGACAGGACCCTTAACAATAAGATTGTTCAGCAACATTGCTTCTTATAGTTCCCATACAGTTCCACTTTCATTTGCAGAGTATAATTTGTATGTACTTTCATTACAAAGTATAACTTTTGAAATTCCCTTTTTCTCTGGCCAGAATTCTATTCAGGTTCAAATGAGCTGATTCTTCTGAAATAGAAGCCATGCAATAGGTTTTTGTCACTTATTATTTTTTGTGAACTATAGAGGCTACGAATCGGGCTGCTAACCTCAGGGTCAGCAGTTCGCAACTACCAGTGGTTCCACGGGAGAAAGATGAGTCTTTCTGCTCCCATAAAGACCTACAGCCTCGGAAACCCCATAAGGGTCGCTATGAGTCAGAACCGACTCCACAGCACATAACAACAACAAAAATATAGAGGCTTTCCAACACTCGTATATCACTTTGTCATACTGTGGTGGCTTGTGAGTTGGTGTGATTCTGGAAGCAATGCCACCAGTATTTTAAATGCCAGCAGTGTCACCCATGATGGACAGGTTTCAGATGAGCTTCCAGACAAAGACAAACTAGGAAGAAGGGGAGACGAACTACTAAAGAATATTTAGTCATGGAAAGCCTTATGAATAGCAGAGAAACACTGTCAGATATAGTGTGGAAAATGAGCCCCTCAGGTTGGAAGGCACTCGAAATGCGACTAGGGAAGAGTAGAGTTGACCTTGATGACACAATGGAGTAAGGCCCATGGGAGTAAAGCC
>NW_006408706.1:2864346-2864908 GCF_000296735.1 Chrysochloris asiatica
CCTGAATTTAGAGATGATCTGAAGAGCAGATTTGATACATTAAACACTAAAGACTGAAGACCAAAAGAGTTGTGGGATGAATCAAGAACATCATAGAGGAAGAAAGCAAAAAGTCATTAAGAAGACAAGAAAGAAGGAAAATATCAAAATGGATGTCAGAAGAGACATTGAAACTTGCTCCAAAAATTTGCAAACAACTATCTTGCTGATTGATTGGAAGAGATCTGTATTTGCACCCATTCCAAAGAGAGGTGACCCAATGGAATTCGGAAATCGTCAGACTATATCTTTGATATCCCATGCAAGTAAAGTTTTATTAAAGGTAATACAGAAATGTCTGCAAGCATACATTGACAGAGAACTTCCTGAGGTTCAAGCCAGATTCAGAAGAGGCTGTGGAATGAGAGATATCATTGCTGGTGTCCAAGAGGTCTTGGCTGAAATATCAGAAAGATATTGACCTATGCTTTATTGACTACACAAAAGCTTTTTGCTGTGGACAACATTGCAAAGTATGAGTCTTCTGGGACACTTAATTGTGCTCATGAGGAATCTGTACCTG
>NW_006408706.1:2865710-2867052 GCF_000296735.1 Chrysochloris asiatica
AAATATAGTCATTATCTCTGTAAATTGAACAAATCAAAGAAGAAATTTTGCTGTTGCCATCAATGATGTCTGGGCTTAGAAATTTTCTCTCTTCAAGTTTTCTCATCAACAATGTCATCTTCCCATATGAAAGTATTTTTCCGGTAGTTCTTTAGTATTTTCTCTGTAGTTATTTAATATTTTATCTGTATATCCATTAAAATCAGAATGATTTCAGTAATAGTAAAAGTTGGGTTTTTAAAAAAATCTATTTGATCAAAAACAGAAATAAAGAAAAAGAAAACTCCATCCTAGAACAGAGTATCTTTCCACTCAGCATAGATGGAGTGAAATTGTGGAGGATGGATTCAATGAAGTTTGTGGCTTGCTGCAGTTTTTTGACTACCCTTCACCTTTAGCAATTAAATCTGTGAGGTGTGAAGGTCTGAGAGTTGCAGAGAGTAAGGAAAATGTGATGTCATTGAGGGAAGCAAAGAGCTGGGCATTCCCAAGAGAATTCTCAACTAGTATGTATCCAGGGAGCTTCAGCTGTATTGGAATAAAGTCCAGGTACCACAAAACTACTGGCCTCATCAGTCTGTATAAAATACATCTATATAGTAACGCCTTGCATGTAGGCTCTTAATTTCTTAAGTATATAGCTATGTGCTGTTTTATCTCTTTTTCTCATTATAACTACGAGAACCATCAAATTATTAGTCCTGTTATTTGCTGCTGTTGTTAGGTGCCATCGAGTTGGTGCCAACCCATAGCAATCTTATGCACAGCAGAACAAAACACTGCCTGATCCTGGGCCAACCTCACAATTGTTGCCACGCTTGAGCCCATTAGTGCTGCCACTTGGCCAATCCATCTCGGTGTGAGTCTTCCTCTTTTTCTCTGACCCTCCACCTTACCAAACATGATATCCTTATCCAGCAACTGGTCCCTCCTTGCAATATGTCTGAAGTATGAAAGACGTAGTTTGGCCATCCTGGCTTCCAGGAAGCACTCTGGCTGCAATTCTTCCAACACGGATCTGTTTGTTCAATGGGCAGCCCATGGCACTTTCAGTATTCTCCTCCAACACCATAACTCAAATGCATCAATTCTTCTATGGTTTTCTTTATTTACTGTTCAACTTTCACATGCATATGGGGTTCTTGAAAATATCATGGCTTGGGTCAGGTGCACCTTAGTTCTCAAGCTGATATCTTGGCTTTTCAACACTTTAAAAAGGTCTTATGCTGCAGATTTAACTAATTCAATCAATATGTTGTTTGATCTCTTGACTGCTGCTTCCATGAGTGTTGATAGTTGATCTAAGAAGAATGAAGCCCTTGACAACTTAAATCTTTTCTCC
>NW_006408706.1:2867747-2875294 GCF_000296735.1 Chrysochloris asiatica
AAGTGAGTGCTTCCTGTGTTGCATCACTTTCTTGAAAGATTTCAATTTTATTCTATCAATTCCTGATGCCTTGTTCTTTGCCAATTCCTTCAATACACCTTGGAGTTCTTCCTTCAGTAACATTGGCTCTTGATCATATGCTACCTCTTGAAATGGTTAAACATCCATCATTTCCTTTTCAGTTATAGATACTCCTGTTATAGATAGGGATAAATTGAGGCACAGGAGCATAAGTGACAGTTTGGAACAAATTAATAATGGAACCACAGACCCATGAAAGTGGTTTGGACACTTTCATTCAAAATAAACCTCCGCATTAATTCATTATTTCCTGTTAAACTGTCTCAATTCCTCTACCCCATGTAGGGAGGTCTAACCTCTCACAAGAGCCAACTCCCACTTTTGATACCATAGATTCTCAGCAGGGCTAGGTTCTCAGAAGCCAATGATCACTAGAAACATTCTTTGGACACAGGCAACTACGTAGTAAAGAGATTCATGTTCACTGTGATGCTTTACCCATAATTTGAACATTTTCACTCACCCTTAGAGAATTCTTTTACCAAACACATTTTTTTGACATCCATACAAAAATATAATTTTTGAAATATGATTTGTGAAGTTCTTTTTGATTCATTCCCCCCCCACCCCCGTCTGTATTTATAGTTTACTTTTTCTTAGAATTTCTTGTGCTTTAGTCCTTTAATGGGGATTCCAGAAGCACACTTTTACTTTTACTTTCCCTCTTAGTTTTTTTAAAATGTATTATTGTGAAAATATACACCATCTAAAAATTTCTGCATATATAATTCAGTGACATTGATTATATTCTTCAAGTTGTGCAGCCATTTTCACTATTTTTTTCCAAATCCTTCTACCACTATTAATATAAACGCCCTCCCATCCCTGTTGTTGTTAATTGCAAACAAGTCGATTCTGGCTCATAGCAACCGTACATAAGGTTTCCAAGGAGCAACTGGTGAGTTTAAACTGTCAACCTGCTGTTAGAAGTCCTTTGCTTATCCTATAGCACCACACCAGGACTCCCCCTTCCACTCCTGGCAACCTCTGATTATCTTTGGTTTCTGTATATTTGCTAATTTTATATGTGAGATCTTACAATATTTCCCCTTTGAGACTGATTTCATTCAGCCTGATGTTTTCAACATTCATTCATGTAGTGTAATGCATCAGGACTTCATTTTTCTTTATGGCTGAATAATATTCCATTCTATGTATTTTGTTGCTGTTGTTAAGTGCCACAGAGTCAGATTTTATGCATAGCAACCCTGGACAGGGTTTCCAAGGAGTAGTTGGTGAGCTTGAACCACCGACCTTGTGGTTCAATCCAACTTTGTTGTCATTAGTCCACAGCACCACACCAAGACTCCATTGTATGTATATACCACATTTATTTATCCATTCATTTGTTGATGGAAACTTGAGTCATTTCAAACTTTTGTTTATTGTAAAAAGTGCTACAATGGCCAGTGGTATAGTATCGGTTTCTGATTGTGTCTTGCCGTCACTTCTTTTGCATAGATATCTGTGATTGGGGTAGGAACCAACTTTTTGAGGAACCAATAAACTGTCTTCCACAGTGGCTATGCCGTTGTACTTTCCCAACATCAATGGTTGAGGCTTCTAAATTCTACACATCCTAGTTAACACTGTTGTTTTCTGCTTTTTTAAGATCATTGCCATTCCAAAAGGGATGAAATGGTATCTCACTGTAGTTTTAATTTTCATCTCTTTAAGCACCTCCTTTGATATGTTTGAACCACTGATGTTTAGGTTAGCAGTGCTTATCCTATAGTGCCACAATCAGACCCCATCATGTCTAATAAGCTACCATTAAAGACTAGGCCCTGAAGCCATGACCCTACATTTTCTTGTAAGAATTTAGAAGTTTCCATTTTCAAATTTAGAAACTTCAACCATTTAAAATATTTTTTATGTCTTGATTCATTCTTATGCATGTAGAAATCCAGTTTCACACTGCTATTTGTTGAAGAGACTCTTCCTACCCCATTAAATGGACTGGTCATCCTTCTCTAAACTTTTTATCTGATTTTAATGCTATGTGAGTCTGAATAAAATATTCTCATTTGATAGTCTTAATATCTTATTCTACTCAATTTACTCTTTTTTCTATATACTTTAAAAAATTTATTTGCCTCTTTTATATTCACTCTTCTTTCAAAACTAAAAATTTTATTTTTTTGGAAAATTTATTTAAAAAAAAAAACCACTGTATTTGTAATGCAAACATGGTTAAGCTATTGTGTTACTAGCATTTAGATTCTCATTAATGTAACTTACAAGTTTATGTCACATTGATTACACCCCCAGAATTTGAGGGTCCACTATGTGCAATGATAACTGTTTGTGGGTTTTTTTGTTGTTGTTTTTTTGCTGTAGCTTACAATATTTTTGTCCTCATCAGAGCTAACCCATTATCACAAATAATTCAAATTGAACTGTGCAGAAGAAGAATGCCTACATACTTGGCCAGTATGCCCATTATACTGAAGTGCTTCCATTTGACCATAGAGCCCTCCTTGATTCTCAAAGCAAAATCAGTAGTAGAACATGCCATGCTGTCATCAAAATACAAAAGTACACAAAATGAGATCCATGACTGCTTATTCAGAAAACAGAAGTTTTTTGTCACCCCCCCACCACCACCACCACTATATACATGTTTGTTGTTATTGTTAGAAGCCATTGAGTCGGTATTGAATCATAGTGACACTATGCACAACAGAACAAAACGCTGCCCGATTCTTGGCTAACCTCACAATTGTTGCCATGCTTGAGCCCATTAATGCTGCCACTTGGCCAATCCATCTTGCTGGGGATCTTCCTCTTTTTCTCTGACCCTCCACCTTACCAAACATGATATCCTTCTCCAGTGACTGGTTCCTCCTGACAATATGTCCAAAGTATGAGAGACGAAGTTTGGCCATCTTGGCTTCCAAGGAGCACTCTGGCTGTACTTCTTCTAGCACAGATCTGTTTGTTCTTTTGGCAGCCCATGGCACTTTCAGTATTCTTCTCCAACACCATAGATCAAAAGCATCAATTCTTCTACAGTCTTCCTTATTCACTGTCCTAATATATAGCAGGCTAATTCTTAAGTTGGTCATTGTGTATGGCCCACAAATGATGTTATAAATTTTGGCAGAAAAAAGGTTTTCCACCCCTGATTTAAGAGATGAAATATGCCACACAAAGTGAACTAGTACATTCAAAATCAAGGAGGGGAATTTAGGTGAATGATCCCTGAGACAAAGAAATCCTAGAGGACTTTGTAGCCACATTAAGGATTTTATTCTAAGATTTTTATCCAAACCCAATCTGAGATGGGGGTGAAAAAGCAGGAGAAGCTCAGATTTTTATTTAAAAATGTTCATTCTGGTGTCATTTGGAGAATACTAGGAGGGAGGCTGGGACTGGTGCAAAACACTCCATTTGGCAACTTCTGCAGAGTCAGAACTGAATCCACGGTATTTAACAACAACAACAGTGGTCTACTTAAGATAATGAGTTTCTGGGTAGTGATAGCAGTAGTAACTTGGCTGCTAGCTGAAAAGTTGGTTGTTCCCAACCCACTCAGAAGCACCTCAGAGGACTAGTCTGACAATCTGCTTCTGAAAGGACACAATCTTGAAAATCTTATGGAGGAATTCTGCTCTACACACATGGGGTTGCCATGCATTGGATTGAATTCAAGAACAACTAATATTAAGGGCAACTTTAGATCATGTTATTTTTGTTGTTTAGTGCCGTCAAGTCATTTCTGACTCATACCGGTCCTATATAGGGTTTCTAAGACGGGTGACTTTGAACCATCACCTGTGGTTCAAACTGATCTTGCGGTTCAGTGCTTTACTCCACAGAGCCACAGTTGGAATGAAATAATGATGATTTGCACATTGAAAAAAAAAAAAAAAAGACAATTTCTTTAAGAAAGATTTAGGACTTATTTCAGAACATTTGATGTTGATAGTAAATGGGAGGTGAGAAAGAGAATGGTGTAAAGAATTACTTCCAGATTCTCTTGTAAAACAATTTGATAATGTAATCCACTGACATAGAGAACAATAGAAAAGAACAAGACTTTGCTTTGGAGGAACAAGTCTTTGTTTTGGAGGTAGAGGAAGGGGGGCGATGAGTTATGTTTTATGCGCCAGCTAGATATTCAAGAGACAGATTTTAATGGGAAGTCTAATGTACAAGTCTGGGACTCAAAGGGAGCTCTTGCAGGAAGGTAGCTCTTGTAGATTATGGGTCATGTGATGTAAATGGTTTTTAAAGCAGTCGACTACCAAAGCAGTAAATTCAGTGAGAGATAGAAGAGGGTCTTAGTTTTAGGGACAATTTTTGTATGAAGAAATTAAGGCAATAAAGAAAATTGGGGGCAAATGTGAAAAAATGTGAAAAAGTTATAGTAATGTCCAGAGTACTCTGAGTGTATAACACAAAATGCATATAAATAACAGACTTAGAAAAATTAAAATGATAAACAACCGAGTCCCATGAAATTAACATTTGTTCTAAGCCTGGACTGACTTCAACTTGGCTGTGTTTAGGAGAAAGGCTCTTGAGTCAAACAATTTGAGTTTGAATAATCCTGTCTCCAACACCCATCAGCCCTATGACTTGGGATAAGCTATTACCATTACTGTGCCTCAATTTACTTATCTGTAAAATGGAAGTAGTATATACAATTTATAGTTGTTGGGAGGATTGAAGGAAATGGAATATATTGAGCATTTGATGTTTTTTGCTGTTGTTATTTTTATTGCACTGGACTGCAAACAAGGTCAGCAGTTCAAACTTAACAGCTGCTTCTATACAGGGTCACTATGATTTGGAACCGACTTTGCGGTTGTTGTTGCTATAGCAACATTTACTAGATTTACTGATTTTTATGACTAAAAGGACAAGAAAACCTAGGTTTGCTTTCATAAGTCAAGAAAACCAGGAAGAAGCAGAGGCGAGCAGTAGAGATAAGTACTTCCCAGTAAAAACCTATGAGGAAAACTGAAAGAAACCTGAGAATTTAACTGATGGAACAAACATAAAAATATAAAGAAAGGACCCAGAAATACTTTTCAACTATATTAAGACATTAAATAATTTTCAACTATATTAAGACATTTTATATAGATCAGAGATTTACAAGTTCTATTCAAGGTGGAGGGTCAGAGAAAAAGAGGAAGACCCCCAGCGAGATGGTTTGGCAAAGTGGCAGCATCAGTGGGCTCAAATATGGCAACAATTGTGAGGTTAGCCCAGGACCAGGCAGTATTTTGCTCTGTTATTCATAGGGTTGCTGTGAGTCGGTACCGACTCGATGACACTTAACAACAACATTCATATGCTATTTCAATCTGCTTAGCTAGGAAAATATTCTTGTATCAATGTGAACCTGATGTACTGGAGCTAACAGCAAACATTCTAAAGGTCATGGATTTGCTCATTGTTTTTATTCATAATCCACTAACAGTTGACAATTGGATCAGCTGCAAATAACTTTTCTTCCTTTCACTTCATTCTTGTAATGTGTCATTGACTTATAATCAAACAGCTTGCATTTTGGAACAAGGTTTTATGTAGTATATTCTTAATTGTGTTGCTGTTGTTAAGTGCTGTTGAGTCTATTCTAACTCATAGTGGCCCTGTATAAGATTTCCGAGGAGTGACTGATGGGTTTTAACTGCTGACCTTGCAGTTTCAGTCCAGTGCTTAACCTACACTACCACAAAAGGACTCCACATTCTTGATAGATACTTTGATATTTTTTCTATTTCCTGTCATTGTTTGAAAAGCTGTCAACCTTCAAAATTAGGTTTGTGTATTGTGTTTTAACAAAAATTCTGGAGGCAACAGGATTTGGAAAGTTTTTTTTTTAATGATTCTAAAGATAAGTTTCCCATTGATGAACTCTTAAATATTTTGTTTTCTTTTGGGCATATAACTCCTTTGCATTCTCCACATTTTATATGCTTCACTAAATTATTGTAATTTAGAACTAGAAGACGCATTTTGAGAACCAGTCTGTAGCACTTGTTATAGGTCTATAAAAGTCCACAGAATTCAAGTGTCTTACCCAAAGTCTTTGTATGGCACTGCAGGGTAAGCACTAAGCTACAGGGTCAGTTTGAACCATAATGTCAGCAGTTCAAACTGACCAGCTGTTCCTCAGAAACCCTATATATGGTGTCTGTGAGTCAGAATTGACTCAATGGCACTTAACAACAAAAACCCAAAGTCATATTGATAAGCCCTGTCTTCGTTATACCTGGTTAAATACAACCTTTGATTTTATATATATATATACCGGTCTGTCTGTCTGCCTGTCTGTCTACCTACCTATACTACCCACCTAACTGTTATTGTTGCTAAGTATCATTGAATCAGTACTGACTCATGGTGTCCCTGTATAGGATTTACAAGGTGTGGCTGGTAGGTTTGAATTATTAACTCTGCAGTTAGCATCTAAGCACTTGACCATCTTTCTTCTATTGGTATATATATATACCAGAAACTGTCCGAGAAATCAGTTGGTCTGGTCTTGCCAAGGTAACCACAGTTCCAACCATCACATTGTTTTTGTTTCTAGGTGCTGTTGAGTCATACCAACTCATAGTGACATTATGCACAACAGAATGAAACACTGCCCTGTCCTGCACTAATCTCAAAATCGTTGCTACGCTTGAACCCCTTGCTGCTGCCACTTTGCTAATACATAAATGCTACATGGAATTATAATCACAGGGATGTTGTTGTTGTTGTTAAGTATCTTGGAGTCAGACTCAGAAACTCTACATAGTGTCAAAAAGATGGCAGTATATTTTTTTAACCAGAGTCTCTGGGTGGCATAACTAGTTAAATGCTTGGTTATTAACCTAGAGGTTGGTGGTTTGAACCCACCCCTAGGTGTCTCAGAAGAAAGATCAGCTTCCAAAAATCCACAGCCATTGAAAACTCTGTGGAGTACAGTTCTACTGACACACTTGGGGTTAACATGAGTTGAAATTGACTTATTTATTTCATGGAGGCAGAAGCTGGTCCTTGTATTTTTTAATGCATGAAAACAAAACAAAACATTAAGGATGAAAAGTAAAGAATTGCCTATTCATACCAGAACAATCCTTCTGTTTCCTCTTAACTATTAGCAGGCTACTCTTTCTACGTTAGTATATTTTCCGTCTCATTCTTACACCTAGAAGCAAGTGGTTTCTGTCAAAACTGTGTCATTACTTATCATTGTTATCAGAGACACTGATGAAGAAAGTTTAAATATCTATAAACCATTCACCAAATTGTTGTCACCATCTGATTTTGTGTCTAGAAACCATTTGAGACCAAGATGCATGATTTCATCTGCAATTCCACACAAAGCTTCCCTCACGTTTGTACACAGGGCAGATAATAAGCATCAAGAAGGGGAAGCACTACACTGACAGACTAAATTCTAATTTTAGACCTTATAGGTGCTTACATCGAAACAACCTTATTCTGCACATAGATGAATT
>NW_006408706.1:2875394-2876761 GCF_000296735.1 Chrysochloris asiatica
AAAGCCTCATCTTTCTCCCGCGGAGCAGCTGGTAGTTTCGAACCGCTGACCTTAAGGTTCGCAGCCCGATTCGTAACCACTACGCTACCAGAGCTCCTGTCTTCGTTATACCTGGTTAAATACAACCTTTGATTATATATATATACCGGTCTGTCTGTCTGCCTGTCTGTCTACCTACCTATACTACCCACCTAACTGTTATTATTGCTAAGTATCATTGAATCAGTACTGACTCATGGTGTCCCTGTATAGGATTTCCAAGGTGTGGCTGGTAGGTTTGAACTATTAACTCTGCAGTTAGCATCTAAGCACTGGACCAACTTTCTTCTATGGAGTGATTGGTGTGTTTGTACTGCCTACTTTATGGTTGAGAAATTATGCTCAAATAGAGAAAATATAATTATTATTGGATGAAATACTATAAGAAAGGAGTGTTTTGTGCTTTGTTATTAAATGATGATTTAACTAGCAAAAAATTAATATAACTGAGAATTCTTTGTTGTATCCCTAGTGATTAAAACAGTGCTTTGCATACAAATATGTTCAATAAATATATTTTTCTTCCTTCCTATTTGTAACATGTGCTTTTACTAATCATTTAGATTTATGCATTTTGATTCAAATCTGCAATTCTAAGAAAAATGCATACATTATTAATCATTAAAGATGAAACTGCTTACAATTCTTTTCTCCACAGTCATTCCCAGATGACAACAATTTCTTAATAATAGTAGGTAATTAGCCAAAATACAAAAGATATTCTCCTCAATTCATAATTCAAACCATTTTTTTCCTCTTTAATAATTTAAATAGAGATTACAGGTATGCCTGATAATGCAATGTTTATGTTCCATTAGAAACCTAAAGGTTGTGGTTTCGAACCTACCTAGAAGTGGTATAGAAGAAATCTCTGCTCCCATAAAGATTGCAGTCAAGAAAACCCTATGGAACAGTTCTACTCTGTACCACTTGGAGTTTGCATGGTATGGAATCAACTCAATGACAGTATATACATACCAGAAACTGTCCGAGAAATCAGTTGGTCTGGTCTTGCCAAGGTAACCACAGTTCCAACCATCACATTGTTTGAGTCATACCAACTCATAGTGACATTATGCACAACAGAATGAAACACTGCCCTGTCCTGCACTAATCTCAAAATCATTGCTACGCTTGAACCCATTGCTGCTGCCACTTTGCCAATACATAAATGCTACATGGAATTATAATCACAGGGATGTTGTTGTTGTTGTTAAGTATCTTGGAGTCAGCCTCAGAAACTCTACATAGTGTCAAAAAGATGGCAGTATATTTTTTTAACCAGAGTCTCTGGGTGGCATAACTAGTTAAATGCTTGGTTATTAACC